>NW_018250792.1:0-16973 GCF_001263595.1 Phalaenopsis equestris | reverse complement strand
TATATATATATATATATATATAAACACACCCCGTACATTTGTGATGCATATGAGGGATGGTTCTTACTTAATGCAATGAGTTCAAGAATAATTAACACCACTAATACATTAAAAAGCTTTTCTTATCTCAGATGTTTGCAAGCTATTTCCGTGCATTGCATCTTGGGTTCGAATGCGTTTCTTTGCATTGATAAAAAATATTCTTTTTTATTCAATTCGGCCGGAATTAGAATGCCTGCGCGGCCTGCTGGCCGGCTGTTGAGGGAAGATGGAATGGTGGACCCAAATTTGTAACTGGCAGCGGGCTCGATCTTGGAATGGTTGTGGAAATTGGGAAATCGGAGCTAAAATTCGACGCTAGCGGACGTGTGAGATTCCGGCGAGGTGGAGCTCGCGCGGGAATTTAATGCTGGCTGGAATTAATAAGGTTGGAAGGCGAATTGACAGTGGAATTCAAGTAGATTTTTGTTGTTTTTTTTTTAATTTTTTTAAGTCTAATTATTTTTAAGTTGGGCTTTCTCTTAAGCATATAAATAGGGTTCATAGATGAAAAAAGGAATCATAAGTGAGAAGAAAATGAGGAGTAGAAAAAAAGGGGAGTGAAGAGTACAGTCTCGTCAACTTGCTAGCGCCCAATCAACGTCCCAGTAGAATAATGTCATCCCTGACCTACGTAGCAAGCGATCAAAGAAATCTTTCTTGTTGCTGTGCAGAAAAAGGTCATCCTTGTCCCGCGGTAGCAGGAGACCAACGAGATTTATTTTTGTGTTGTGGCATAAAAGAAAGTTCTCTTCATCCTGCGTAGGCGACCAAAGGGATATTCTTTCTTGTTGCGGCGAAGAGAAAAATTCTCCCCTTCATTCTTGAGAAGTGATCAACGAGATCTTCTGTCGTGTTATTGTGTAGAGGAAAGTCGTCTCCATCCTACGTATTAGGCAACCAATAGGAACTTCTTTCATGTTGAAGCGCAGATGAAGGTCGTCCACGTTATGATAACATGTGACCAATGTGATCTTCTTTCGTGTTACGTCACAAATAAAAGTTGTCTTCGTCTTGTGCAGCAGACAAACAACAAGAACTTCTTTGGATTGCTAAGATGTTGACGTCTGAAAAATCTCAAGCTGTTTAAAATCTGAGCAAGTGTCAGAAGTCTGAGGAGGTGATGCCGAAGGCGATGCCGACACCGTTCGAAGACAACTTGACCCTTTCTTTAAGGGAATTGAAGATCAAGATTTAGAGATCGACCACATCCTTAATGAATAAAAGAAGGTGAATAAAAATAAAAATACAAATATGTAAATTATTTGCTACTACAATTTTAATTGGCTGATTTAAATACAAATCAGCCAATTTGTATTTTTATTTTTTGATACTTATTTTACTTTCTACTTAAATATGTTTGTGTTAAATAAGAATGCAATATTCTTTAGAAGAATTTAAGCGAGTTTATTTATTTTTGCATTTATATTATAAACGCTCCTTTAATTTTAAAATATACTTTAATTTAATTTAGTTTAAATTATATTATATTTTTAGTTATTACATATTAAGTTTTACATAAAAATCGAGTTTCTATAGAGTTTCTTAACGGATTTATTCATGAGCATCAAATAGAAATGTGTTTTTTTTCTAATTTATTTTATTTGACAATATTAGAAATAAACTGCATTTTTAATAAACTTGTAAATATATTATATTTAAATTAAATTATATTTTGCATTTTTAATAAACTCGTAAATAGATTATACTTGAATTGAATTATATTTTTTGTTACAACGATCAAATTTCTTCCCTTTCTATTTCAAAGACGAAGGGTCTGTTTGGAACATCGGTGCACCACCGCAACACAGTTTTTTCTTTTAAAATAAACTATGTTTTGATAGCTTTTCGAAAAACTTTCTTTGAAAGCTGCATTTTCTCACCTGTCCTGACTAGGAGCGGTGGTAGCTTTCTAGCTACGGTCTAGCTCTTTCAAAAAAAAATAAAAATTATAATAATTACTACAGTTTTTTGAACATAAGTTTATTTCTTAGCAATTTAAGAGTTGCTTTTCAATAAGCTACAACAACTCCTAACGTCAAAAAGAATTTGAAATTTACAGACCGACTGAAATCAAGTATTTTCTAAAGCACTTGAAGTATGAAATGAACAGATTAAATTCCATATCTAAAAAATATATCTAAGAAAATATATCTTGAAAAAAAACAAATTTTCATGATTTCCATGCTTAAATTATAATGGAATGTTTTATTTCTTGCTCAATCTTATTAATTTAATTTTGCCATTTCAAAATAAATTTTAATAGAGAAATGACTTGGGATTAAGAAAAAAAGAAAAAGCCACAAGATAAACATGCAAGAGAGAAGCAAAAGTGCCTATTATAATGATTGTTTGGGTGACTAAAATACTAGTTAGTAGTTATATGTAGATCAGTAGAGCTGGACAATATGTACCGATAATTTATTTCTGTTTTCCCAAAGTTTTGCTATTTCCATTGGCATATTATTTTACAAGCCAATCATTAAAAGTTACAGATTACATCAAAATACGATTGATCTGTGATTTGTTTAACATGACTTCACTTGATTGTCTACTAGCATCACATAATTATTAACTGCCGCATTTATAGTAAAATAGCAAGCCGATGCATGTAACAAGTGATGCTAATCCCGCTTTAAAAGGTTTAGTTAAAGAATGTGCATAAAAAACTCTGAACCAAGTCTAACACATAACCTCATAAAACTACTCCAAACTCAACCAAAGTGAATTTTAATAACAATTAAGATGTCATCATGATGATGAAAATAGTTCAAGCTAGTATTAGATAAATAAGATATCATAGTCATTTGTATATCTTTTTGTAAGTGTTGTCCAACTCCGATTGCGCGAATCAAACTAGCAAGTTGTATTAGTTGTGGGTAAATATGAAATAAAAATGAGCTCGGTGCATGAAAATTAATGAATTTTCATGGTTTTACCACATTCACTTGAGAAGCTCTAGCATAAACTTTAGACATTTTCTTCTTACATAATGATAAAGATGACCTCAATGCTTGGTTTAGCTAAAAACAATCATATTGCGGATTAACGCTGAACTTTGGAACTTACAAGTACAAAAGCAATGGAAGCCATGTGGGGGACTAAGGGTGAGTTTGAGGCAGCTGCAACTATTTGAAAAAGAAATTGTGAATCATCTGCAGAAGAAACTATTTTTCAAAAAGTTGTGGTGGCTATTATAAGTTTTTTATTTTCAAAAAGTGGTACTGCAGCTTTCTGATAGCCACCACACTTTAATAGCTCAGTTTGAAAAAAAAACAGCTTTCTACTATAAAAATTTCTAAAAAGCAATAAGAAAGTAGTTTCCCAAACAAATTTGTGGTGGCGGTAAGAAAAAACAAAGCAGGCAGAAAGTTGTCCCAAATAGATCCTAAACTTCTTTATTGAATTGGGACCAAAGTGAAAGTCCGAAATCTAACTTTTTTCTATTCATAATTTTATTACGTTTATATCTTTGATTGGAAATCAAAATATATAGTTTGTAAGGGATGGTTGAGAATTCATATTTTCGAAACAATGAAAACACATAAATTAATGTTTGTCCATTAACTTTAGTTTTTTTTAAATATAGCAAACAAAAATACCAAAATAAAAAACCAAATAATAATTTTTAATAAAAATTAAAATAAATATTAAAATTGAAATAACACATTATGTTAAAATTAATGCTTTTGAGATAAATTACTGTGTCATTAGCTTGTAGAAATAAATGAAAAGATAGAATTGTTTAAAAAGCCTGCTTCGTACATTCATAATATGAGATTAAATAAGGTATTACAACGTTTTGCCAAAAAAAACTCAATTCTTTAATAGTCCCCTCTTTTTTCATAAGGATACTAAATAAGGTCCAATTCTCAACACTCCCCCTCTATGATGGGCAGAAGTTATCCACTAAGCCCAACTTGTCACATAACCTAAAAAAATTGAATGAACTTATTCCTTTAGTGAGACAGTCAGACAATTGCTCTCCATTGACTACATGACTTAGCCTTAGTAGTCCGTTATTCAACTTTTCCTTGATGAGGTATCTATCAATCTCAGCATGTTTGGTTCTATCTTAATGCATCGAGTTGTTGAAAATGCTTATTGCTGCCTTGTATTCGCACACAATTTCATATAAGTTCTTCAGTCCACCTTGAGCTCGACCAACAATGTTATCATCCACATCATCTCAGCACCTCCTAAGGCCATGGCTCTGTACTTTGCCTTTGCTACTGACCATGCTACCACAGACTATTTCTTGCTCTTCTAAGAGACCATGTCGCCCACTATGAACATGTAGTATCCTGAGGTGAATCTTTTGTCATATGCAGAACTCATCAAATCAACATCACCAAAGCCCTCAATATCTTCATGCCCAATCTTCTTGAAGATCAACTTCTTCCTTGGTGTACTATTTAGGTACCTCAAAATCTGATAAACTAAATTCATATTATGGATCATGCATGTAGAAACTCACCATGCTAATTACAAAATATTTGTTGGGTCGAGTGTGGTATAGATAGATCAGACGACCCACTAATCTCTGATACCTCTTACGATCAACCGAATCTCCTACCTTGTAGAGACTATGATTTTACACTTCAGTATGTCCGTTTCAGTGAGGAGACCTAATAGACACATTACTTAGGATAAAATCTTCACCTCACGTCCACATGCCACTTGAATTTAAAGAAAGTATCTGAGAATGTCAAGATCCTTCACCTCAAATTTATTACCTAATCTTATCTTTAGTTGAGAAATCTTTGCCTTATTATCACTGATAATAATGATATCATTAACATACACAAGCATAGTGACATGACCCTCATGCTATGAAAAGAATTTTGTATGGTTTGCACTGATCTGCTGATATCTCATGCCCAACACAGCATTTTAAAACTTGTTAAGCCAGGTTCAATGAGGCTGCTTCTAACTATACAGTGATTTTCTTAGCCTACCACTGTAGGAGAACTTTAAATTAGAGTAAAAAATTTGCATTAGAAATTTTCAACACATATATTTGCATCAAATTTTTGTGTAAAATTGTGATGAATATAAGTTTAATCTATTTGCATCAGAATTTGAGTCAGGTTTGTGTCTGAATATTTGACACAACCAATAACAAAATTAATGGTGTTGTGACTCTTTTACATTAGATTTACATCAAATTAATCACTGCAAAAGCTTTACTAAAAAGCATTGAAAAAACTAACATAAATCAAACGATAAGTTTGACACAACAGACCTAAATAACCCATCCTGCAACTTCCAATTCATTTTTTTTCTTTCCTTGCCACACCCCTGTCTCCTCTCCTCCCTCCCATAATACTAAAACCCCTAGCATCTCCTCTTCTCCCTCCTTTTATCACCGGTCACTGCACCTCCTCGTCGCCGATTACCGTATCTACCTCCACCACCCAAACCCTTTTGCGACTAGCCCATAAACGTTTGTGAGAGGATCGAAAAAGGTAACTTTCACTCCATTTTTTCCTTTTTAAATTTTGATATGTACGTGAAATTTGAATTTTAGTTGTTAGAAATGTATATGCATAGGATTAGGTGTTAGCTTAGTGTATTTATATACAAAAGTATTGAATGGTATGTATTACAATCTTACTATTTATAGACATAACCATTGAGTGTTAGCTTTGTATAAAAGCCGGTTTGAGTGATATTAGAGTTGGTTTTGGGGTAGACATGAACTTGGAATGGATGGTTGAGTGTTTTTTGGCTCGATTCATTCCATTTTGAATGTAATTAGCTTTGTTAATTACTTACATTCGGATAATATTTATGTATAGTTTAGGTTTAACTTAAGATTAGGTTTAGAGTAGTGTAAATTATAGGTTTAGATTTACATTGAATGTAAGTTAATTAAGATTTGATTTTATGTAGCTTTTTTTCAGTTTATGTTATTTTAGCGTAAATTCATGTACGAGTTTTAAATTAATTTTGTTGAATTTTAAATTATTTAGTTTTGCTTGAGCTTGAGTTTAGAATTGGATATAGTACGAGGATTGTTTGGTTAATTTTCAGATTATTTTATGTTTAAATATGATTAATTTAAGTTTATTTAAAGTTTAAAATTATCACTTTTCATTTTAAGTTTAGGTTATGCTAATGTAATTTAGAAGAGTGAGTTGAGAGGAAAGGTCAAGCTTGAAAGGTTAGAATCCTAGGCTTAGTAATTTATCCTATGCTTATGTAAAATTATGTATTGATGGGGATGTTATTACCAAAATTTAAGCTGAATGATTGAAGTGAAGGAATACATAAGTCTTATTGTACATAGAAAAGAGCCACTTGAACTTGAACACAAATTTTAGAAGACATCGGTGAAGCCTGCATTGCTTTATGGTGCAGAAAGTTAGCCTATAAAAAAAGCATAAAAGTAAGTTAATTTAGACTCATTTTAAGGTGGATGAGTGGCTTTACACTAAGAGAAAATTTTGAAATGAATATATCCATGAAACAGTTGGAGTAGCTCCAAAGACATAAAGGATCAAATTGTCTCTGTAGATTTTTTGGTCACGTCAAATGTTGACTAACTGATGACCCATCAATGAGAGTAGATGTTTCAGATTTGTCTTATTTTAAGAATGGTAGAGGTAATCCTAAAAAGACTTATGCATGTTGCATTAAAATTATATTAATGTAGTAGATAATGAAATTATGACTAACTTAAAATTTCATATTTATTTTTCCCAAGTCCTTCATTATTATTTTGTGTATTAGTTTTACTGATCTATAATGCTACATCTATGTTACAGATGAATATTCATAATTTGAGAGCTTGGATGTATAACAAATTATATCTATGATGAAAAGGACTCACAAATGAGTTCTTGAATGACATTGATGAATTCGTAGAGATGGCATCATATCTGCCCATCTATCGTTCAGAGGGTGTATTTAAGTGTCCTTGTGTGAAGCACAAATATCAAGTGTTCCTGCCACCTAAAGAAGTTAAGTTGGATCTTTACCACAAAGAATTCAAACCAAATTATTTCTACTAGACTGCATGTGGTGAGCTAGAACTAGTAGTTCATTTCAAATAAGGAGGTGGCTTGACAAGTTATGCCCTCCCTACGAAGGAATTTGTTCCTAGCACATACAAAGAAATCGTTCAAGATGCTCAAAGATCTTAATTTATTGAGAGCATTCAACATGAACCTAAAACAACAATTAACAAATCACAACAGTTCTATGACTTACTAAATGCTGCACAATAACCTTTATGGGATGGTTGCACAATAAATAAAATGTTATGAGTGTTGCTAAGAGTGTTAATCATTAAATAATATTTTAAAATGCTCATAGAAGCATTCAATTAAACAGCAACATTATTAAAAGAGACAAATCCTGCATGGCATTTAGTGCTGGATGACCTGTTTTGAAGTAATAAATTCATTTCGAAATCAGGATTATAATGTCAGAAAATTAATTGATGTGTTAATGGTTGTATGATATATTACAGGACTAATGTAGTTGAGATGACCTACCATTTTTTTGGTATAGGTAGATTCAAATAAATGAGTTGAAGGAGTAAAAATCATTAAAATACTCCATACAAGCATCTTTTTTATTTTCCACTCATACCTCAGCTTTAGAGATTATTCACTTCCATGCGTATAGTCTCTCACATGACTTGGCACAAAACCAGATCTGTTGATGCTAACTCTATGAGTCATCTTTCACATAGTGATGACTAGATACATTTTGACTGTACTTACCTGGACTTTACAACTGATGCATGTAGTTTGAGATTTGGTTTATGTACATATGACTTCACCCTGTTTAAAAAGCTTGTAGAAATAAATGAAGAGATAGAATTGTTTAAAAAGCTTACTTCGTACATTCATAATATGAGATTAAATATGGTATCACAACGTTTTACATAAAAAAACTCAACTCTTTAATAGTCCCCTTTTTTTCAAAAGAACATTAAATAAGGTCCAATTCTCAACACTCGCCCTCTATGATGGGCAGAAGTTATCCACTAAGCCCAACTTGTCACATAACCTAAAAAAATCTAATGAACTTTTTTCCTTTAGTGAGACGGTCAGACAATTGCTCTCCATTGACTACATGACTTAGCCTTAGTAGCCCGTTATTCAACTTTTCCTTGATGAAGTATCTATCAATCTCAGCATGTTTGGTTCTATCTTAATGCATCGAGTTGTTAAAAATGCTTATTGCTGCCTTGTATTCGCATCACAATTTCATATAAGTTCTTCAGTCCACCTTGAGCTCGACCAACAAAGTTATCATCCACATCATCTCAGCACCTCCTAAGGCCATGGCTCAGTACTTTGCCTTTGCTACTGACCATGCTACCACAGACTATTTCTTGCTCTTCTAAGAGACCATGTCACCCCCTATGAACATGCAATATCCTGAGGTGAATCTTTTGTCATATGCAGAACTCATCAAATCAACAACACTAAAGCCCTCAATATCTTCATGCCCAATCTTCTTGAAGATCAACCCCTTCCTTGGTGTACTATTTAGGTACTTCAAAAAATGATACACAAAATTCATATTATGGATCATGCATGTAGCAACTCACGATGCTCATTACAAAATAGTTGTTGGGTTGACTGTGGTATAGATAGATCAGACGTCCCACTAATCTTTGATACCTCTCACGATCAACCAAATCTCCTGCCTTGTAGAGACTATGATTTTACACTTCAGCATGTCTGTTTCCGTGAGGAGACCTAATACACACAATACTTAGGACAAGATCGTCACCTCACGTTCACATTCCACTTCAATTTAAAGAAAGTATCTGAGAATGCCAAGATCCTTCATCTCAAATTTATTACCTAATCTTATCTTTAGTTGAGAAATCTTTACCTTATTATCACTGATAATAATGATATAATTAACATACACAAGCATAGTGACATGACCTTCATGCTATGAAAAGAATATTGTATGGTTTACACTGATCTGTTGATATCTCATGCCCAACATAGCTTTTTAAAACTTGTTAAGCCATGTTCAATGAGGCTGCTTCAAACTATACAGTGACTTTCTTATCCTGCCACTGCAGGAGAACTTTAAATTCGAGTCAAAAATTTGCATTAGATATTTTCAACACATATATTTGCATCAAATTTTGTGTCTAATTTGTGGTGAATATAAGTTTATTCTATTTGCATCAGAATTTGAGTCAGGTTTGTGTCTGAATATTTGACACAACCAATAACAAAATTAATGGTGTTGTGACTCTTTTACATTAGATTTACATCAAATTAATCACTGCAAAAGCTTTACTAAAAAGCATTGAAAAAACTAACATAAATCAAACGATAAGTTTGACACAACAGACCTAAATAACCCATCCTGCAACTTCCAATTCATTTTTTTTCTTTCCTTGCCACACCCCTGTCTCCTCTCCTCCCTCCCATAATACTAAAACCCCTAGCATCTCCTCTTCTCCTTCCTTTCATCGCCAGTCACTGCACCTCCTCGTCGCCGATTGCTGTATCTTCCTCCACCACCCAAAATCTTTTGTGACTCTAGCCCATCACCATTTGTGAGAGGATCAAAAAAGTTAACTTTCACTCCATTTTTTCCTTTTTAAATTTTGATATGTACGTGACATTTGAATTTTAGTTGTCAGAAATGTATATGCATAGGATTAGGTGTTAGCTAAGTGTATTTATATACATAAGTATTGAATGGTATGTATTACAATCTTACTATTTATAGACATAACCATTGAGTGTTAGCTTTGTATAAAAGCCGATTTGAGTGATATTAGAGTTGGTTTTAGGGTAGACATGAACTTGGAATGGATGGTTGAGTGTTTTTTTTCTTTAGTCATTCTATTTTGAATGTAATTAGCTTTGTTAATTACATTCATTCGGATAAAATTTATGTATGTTTTAGGTTTAACTTAAAATTAGGTTTAGAGTAGTGTAAATTATAGGTTTAGCTTTACATTGAACGTAAGTTATTTAAAATTTGATTTTATGGAGCTTTTTTTTCAGTTTATGTTATTTTAGCATAAATTCATGTATGAGTTTTAAATTAATTTTGTTGAATTTGAAATTATTTTGTTTTGCTTGAGCTTATGTTTAGAATTAGATATAGTACGAGGATTGTTTGGTTAATTTTTAGATTATTTTATGTTTAAATATGATTAATTTAAGTTTATTTAAAGTTTAAATATATCACTTTTCATTTTAGGTTTTGGGTATGCTAATGTAAATTAGAAGAGTGGGTTGAGAGGAAAGGTCAAGCTTGAAAGGTTAGAACCCTAGGCTTAGTGATTTATCCTATGCTTATGTAAAATTAAGTATTGATGGGGATTTTATTAGAAAAATTTAAGTTGAATGATTGAAGTGAAGGAATACATAAGTCTTATTGTACATAGAAAAGAACCACTTGAACTTGAACAGAAATTTTAGAAGACAGCGATGAAGCCTGCAATGCTTTATGGTGCAGAAAGTTAGCCTATAAAAAAAGCATAAAAGTAAGTTAATTTAGACTCATTTTAAGGTGGATGAGTGGCTTTACACTAAGAGAAAATTTTGAAATGAATATATCCATGAAACAGTTGGAGTAGCTCCAAAGACATAAAGGATCAAATTGTCTCTGTAGATTTTTTGGTCACGTCAAATGTTGACTAACTGATGACCCATCAATGAGAGTAGATGTTTCAGATTTGTCTTATTTTAAGAATGGTAGAGGTAATCCTAAAAAGACTTATGCATGTTGCATTAAAATTATATTAATGTAGTAGATAATGAAATTATGACTATCTTAAAATTTCATATTTATTTTTCCAAAGTCCTTCATTACTATTTTGTGTATTAGTTTTACTGATCTATAATGCTACATCTATATTACAGATGAATATTCATAATTTGAGAGCTTGGATGTATAACAAATTATATCTATGATGAAAAGGACTCACAAATGAGTTCTTTAAAGACGTTGATGAATTCGTAGAGATGGCATCATATCTGCCCATCTATCGTTCAGAGGGTGTATTTAAGTGTCCTTGTGTGAAGCACAAATATCAAGTGTTCCTGCCACCTAAAGAAGTTAAGTTGGATCTTTACCACAAAGAATTCAAACCAAATTATTTCTACTAGACTGCATGTGGTGAGCTAGAACTAGTAGTTCATTTCAAATAAGGAGGTGGCTCGACAAGTTATGCCCTTCCTACGAAGGAATTTGTTCCTAGCACATACAAAGAAATCGTTTAAGATGCTCAAAGATCTTAATTTATTGAGAGCATTCAACATGAACCTAAAACAACAATTAACAAATCACAACAGTTCTATGACTTACTAAATGTTGCACAATAACCTTTATGGGATGGTTGCACAATAAATACAGTACTAAGAATGTTAACCATTAAATAAGATTTTAACATGCTCATAGAAGCATTCAATTAAGCAGCAACATTATTGAAAGAGACAAATTCTGCATGGAATTTAGTGCTGGATGACCTATTTTGAAGTAATAAATTCAATCCAAAATCAGGATTATAATGTCAGAAAATCAATTGATGTGTTAATGGTTGTATGATATATTACAAGACTAATGTAGTTGAGATGACCTACAATTTTTTTGGTACAGGTAGATTCAAATAAATGTGGCGAAGGAGTAATAATCATTAAAATACTCCATACAATCGTATTTTTTATTTTCCACTCATACCTTGGCTTTAGAGATTATTCACTTCCATGCGTATAGTCTCTCACATGACTTGGCACAAAACCAGATCTGTTGATGCTAACTCTATGAGTCATCTTTCACATAGTGATGACTAGATACATTTTGACTGTACTTTACCTGGACTTTACAGCTAATGCACATAGTTTGAGACTTAGTTTATGTGCATATGACTTCACCCTGTTCAATCACTGTACACCCGGTACTCATGCTGGCCATTGATTGTTATACTGTAAAATTTCCCCTCAAATATGTGCATATCCATGTCCTTCTTATTTCTAAATTTGATCATACCCTTTCTACATAGCCCAAAGGGAAAAATCAACGTCTACTTACAACCTTTGATTGAAGAGCTTCAAATATTATGAGAGATGTGTGTGTTTACTTATGACATCACAACGAAACAGAATTTTAACTGAGAGGGGATCTTATGTGGATAAAAAAGGATATTTTAGCCTATGGGATGTTATCTAGTTGGAGCATAGATGGGAACTTGGTTTGTCCTTACTGTATGGATAAGTCAATAACATTTACTCTGAAATGTGGTATGAAAAATAACTGGTTCGACTGCCACCAAAAATTTCTTCAAAGAGATCACCCATTTAGAATGAATAGAAATTCATTATTCAAAAATACAATTCAAAGATTAAGTCTACCTCTAAAGATTATTAAAGCCAAAATACTACAGATGATCAGTGAATTACCAAAGATCACAGAGAGACAAAAGTTAGTTTCAACTTTTCTTCTTGATTTTGGTGTCACGTACAACTAGACTAAGCATAGTATAATCTGGAAACTTTTGTACTTGAATACTAATCTATTTAGAAATAATCTTGATGTTATACACATTGAGAATAATCTTTTTGATAACATTCAACACTGTGATGGTTATCAATCACAGGACAAAATATAATGTTAAAGCTACAATGGATCTAAAAGAGTGTTGTAAAAGGAGGACTTTGGAGCATCAGGAGTTAGATGAATGTAAATTAATAAAGCTCAAAGTTGCATATTGTCTTACAACAGATCAATGAAGGATAACTTTTGAGTGGGTAAATTCTTTGAAGTTTCCTAGTGGCTGTGTTTCAAATTTGAGCTGTTGTTCTTATTTTGGAATGAGTAAGGTATTTGGCATGAAGAGTCATGACTGGAATATATTTCAGTAGTGCTTATTAGCCACTACATTTCATGCAACACCAAAGAAGGTGTTCGATCTCTTGATCAAAGTCAGTATCTTCTTCAAAGACTTGTATGCAAGGACACTTACTATTGACTCATTGAGACATGATGATGTGAGCATTTCCTTATTATTTTATAAGCCTTAATAGATATTTCCTCCTGATTTCTTTGACTTTATGAAGCATCTGCTTATACATCTATGCTACGAGGCTATACTGGGGGGTCTTATGCAATACAAATGGATATATCCCTTTGAGAGGTATGTCTTCTTGATGCATACATTGCAAGTAGCATTTAATTTCACACCAAACAACCACCATATTCAATGTAAACTATTATATATGCCTAATCATAGTGTTACTACTTGGCAGATATTTGATGTAAATGGTTATAGATTTCATATTAGTTTATAGTGTGAAGGGAAGAAGACATTAAATTATGGTATCACTGTTAAAGCAAACACATAGATAGAAAGTGAGATTTGCTATTACGGATTATTTGATGAATTCATTCAATTACAATGTCCATGTAATGTCAGCTACATTATATTCTTGTTCAACTATCAGTGGTTCGATTCTGTTTGAAATCGAGGAACCCGAACACTCACGTCTTATGATATCACTGATGCCGAATTGAACACACGATATGATAAGTTTGATCCTTTTGTTCTTACACAACAAGCTACACATGTATATTAAATTCAATACATAGGTAGAGTAAGGGATAAAGGTTATTGAGTCGTGGTTATGCATAATAAACTAAGGAAAACTATTGAGTTGCATAGTTCTATAGAACTAATTCATCTAGCTGAAAGCATTTCAGATTTTCATACTCAGGGTGACACAAATGTTGAAATGTTTGCACTAGATGATACCACATAGATTTTGAAGAGGTTGCTCATGGTTTGTAGGAAGATGAGGAAGACAGTGAAGAAGAAATTTTTGGTTCATCTTCGATGGTGAGTTCTTCTAATAAAACTTAATAACGTAAGTACACAAATTTTAGATTTGTTGTTACTATTGCTACTTTTTATCTTTTACTTTAGTTTTATTGAGGCATAGCTCTTCATCTCACTTTTTCTATTTTTAGACATAGCTGCTACTTGTGTCTTACCTTTATTGCATTGTTTATTTCTACTTATGATTATTTTTTGAGTCAGTGCTAATCTTTTTATTGTCATTCCTTTGTTTGCTGATGGTCACAGAAGATACATTTGATGAGCCATTTCATAGATCCTGTGTTCTGAGGACTTTGGAGGCCACCTATCATAGTAGGAAGAAGAGTTCATCTACTCTTAGCATTGCTTCCACTAGTGATACACCTCCTCAATCATAGTTGTTGTTATACCTCCTATGACATCTCCTGTCACACATGCTGCTGCCACCCCTTCTGTGGCACCTGCTCCCACACTCGATGTTGCTCATCTTATGTAATGTCTGCTACTTTTGCACTTACTCCCTCACCTACTGCTGACATAGATCTAGAGCCTAACCCATAGACTCCTACCCCCTCCTCCCCAAGGGTATAATTTCTTCCATAGTGGGACTCATATATTTTCTTAAACATTGTACTATGTATATTCTTCATGATATATATTTTTGGTAACTAATTTTTTTTTTCTTAAAAGGTTTCATTCCCCACAAGCAGCCTTTCACCTACATCACAAAGATTATTAGAGCAGGTATGACAAACTCTATCTGTCATGGAAGCAAGTACCTGTAACTACTCGGGACTTATGGTTCATGAAGTTTGAGGTATGATCACGTAATTTAGATTAAATTTGTAAATTTGATTTATTTTTTTATGCTAACATATAGCTTATTTTTTCTGTTGTAGAGGTCCTTCACTGGCTTCTAGAGCACCACTAATAGATCAGCTAAATCTTTTATATTTAGGGCAGGCATCGCTTTGCAGATATGTTCATGATAACTAATCGGATGGGCGAGCAGGCTTCCTGGATTGGTGAGGGGCTTTGGGTTTATTTGACCACAACCTGTGCCTCTCTTGATTATGAGAAGAAGAGGCAGACAAACTAGGTGAACTGAGTGATGGAGGGAGTCAGAAGAGCTGCGCTCTATATTGGAGGATTCGTCCCCATACAGAGCACTACAGGAGACAGGTAGGATTTTTTAAGATATTTAAACATTAATTCAAATTTGGAGAGATTTTCTAGAACTAACCAATTTCTTATGCTACATAGGCTGCCAAGGAGTTGAGTCGTTCTCTCTCCATTGCAGAGCTGCATATTCAAACTCATCGTTGCCCAAAACCTACAAAGTGGGTCTCAGAGCATTCTCGAAAGGTTGTTTTACATTAAAAACCTTAAATTAATAGTTATTTTGACTCTAACTATTGAAAGTGTCAATTAAACAATGGTTTCATTATGCGAAAGGAGATCGAGTAGCTCTGAGAGAGGCACTTGGATCCTCAGGCTCAGCCTTCGGCCAACAACTGTGGTTTCAGTCTGCCACTATGCAATATGAGTACAAGCTTTGTGCCTGAGTTAGAAAGAGGAAGAAGGGAAAAGGTTTATAGCCTTGGAGTGAATGACATAGCATTTGAGGTCGAGATCTCCCTTGTTCCCACTTTTATCTCCCCAAACTCCTCATAGATAGACTAGGAGGCTCATACTAGACAGGTGGTTGTAATAAATGAAGAGATCTACCAGTTGTGGGAGAATATGCTAGATGGCCAACATTGAGTCAAGAGCTTTGTAGTGCACATGGTGGAGACGCTAACAGATAGCCAGGGCAAGTAGCCGATGACATCTGTGTAAGAGGAGGAGGAGGAGGAGGAGGATAGAGATGATTAGTTTTTTTTTTTTTATATTTTATATTATTTGTAAGCATTATGTTGAACATTTTTTATGAAATTATTTTGATTAAATTTACTACTCATTTTTTCAAAAATTTGTGGTATCATCTTCTTTTTATTTATGATATGGTTTAGAAATTGGATCTATGACATGACTATGCTTAATGTGGTATGTGATGTAAATTATGTTTTTGTGCAGGTTGTGGAAACTTAAATTATATTATCAATTTTTTTTCTTTCTTATAGGTTTGCATTAGATTTGCATCTATTTTTGGAAGTAAAATCTGATGGTTCATCGATAATAATATTTCATCATTCTATGATATTTTTCGACTTAAATGTGATGGCAATCCAACATTAATATTCATCGTCTGATATTTTTAAATGAAAATTTTACTGCATATTTTGTATAAATAAATCTGTCACTAATACAACACAAAAACTGATGAAAATTATTTGTGTCAAAAAATTTTGACGTAAATTGGACAAAAATAACATTATCGCTTTCCAAATAAAAGATGGAAAAGATTGAGAATAAATTGAATCCAACAAAAAACTTACCTATCGTCAGATTTGCATCTAATTCACATGTAATCTAGCTGACACAAATATGATTAATTACTGTAATGTACACATTCTTCCCACTATCTGGACTGTACCAAATTTTGGTGGTATCTACATATATACTTTTTTAGTAACTGACCTTGAAGAAATACATTCTTCACATAAAGTTGGTGTAACCTCCATCTGTCATTCACTCTCAGAGAAATTAGTGTCCTCACTAATGGTGCAAATTTTTTATCATAGTCAATGCCATATGTTTCAATGTACCTGTCGGCACTATTTTTGTTTGGAGAGTTTCCCGTAAGAAGCTGTCGGTCACTGGAATCAAAATCCCGTCGCCTGCTTCGAAGGGACGTTTTAATTTACATATATATTTAGTTTTAGAAAAATATGAAATCAAACTGACCCCATATTTTTCATTGTTTAAATGAAAGAGCACTGTACCTCAAAGCCTGTATATATCCCGAAGGATAAACACAAGACTTGAGGATGAGACTCAATCAAATAAACTAAGGAATATATGACATCAGTTTGGTTTGCAAAACCTTTATATTTGCCGACAAGTTCTCCTATTTAATATAAAGGATTAAATAGGGTTTATATTAAGCTGGGTTCGAACATGCTTCCTGTAAGGGCAAGCCTTAGATGACCAAAATCACCTAAGAAAACTCTCGATAAAA
>NW_018250791.1:1255-2498 GCF_001263595.1 Phalaenopsis equestris | reverse complement strand
GCCTTAATCGAATTTGGGTCTAGGAATTTCACCACTATCAGAGGCTCAATCCCTAGCCTCCTTAGACACCAACAAATGCGCCAAGCATCTCTGATTGAAGCTTCCCTTCTTAGAGAAAAGGTATTGAACTCCTCCTCATCCCAAGCCTCTTTTGATTCTCCATTTTTTTGGGTTTGATTTCATGGCATCTTAACCGTATAGATATGTTCCTCTAGTCTAGACAAACATTTATAAAAAATTCATTTAATTTGGTTGAGAAATGAGGGAGATATCAAGCTTGGAAGATGGACGGTTCTCGGGCTAGGCCATTGGGGACAATGACGAAACGCCGTTTGATCGTGCGTTTATCGGATGAACGGTCAAGATGAAGCCGGATAGCACTTCTTTACATGAACTGTGAGAAGCGTGGCTGCTAGCATAGACAGAGGCGTAAAATGGGAGCGTGTCGCATGGAGCTTCAGAGCTGCCTATGATCCAGTCAGCGTCGCACGTTTAAATAGATAAATAGGGAATTATCAAAATCAGAAAATGACCCCTAACTTTAAAAATTCATATCTTGGTGTAGAAAAATCATAAAAATAAAATAAAAATACCCACTTGCTCAATGAATAGAGGAGAACAATATGGAAATAATTTGAAGTCCATTTAATGCATGTTTTATTTTTAATTAATTAAACACTATCTTGAGTCTTTTGATTCCCCATGCATATATGAATTTCACCATGGCTTGAATTTTTGGCATGTTATAGCCTCTGTCAAGGGGAACCATTCCTAATTTTTCCAAAGCTAAAGGAGACCACTAGAGAGAGATCCATATTTTTTAAGTTTATGTTCATTGTGTGCTTGAATTAGTCATAATAATTAGCATGTTGCTTAGAAAAAATTCAAGAAAATTTTGGAAGGTTTACTATGACTAGAGAACTCTTAGGAGAATTTCTTATGAGTGAAGTCATTTAAAATGCACCTAATCTTCATAAACGCTAAATCACTAAGATAACTAATTTTGGAAAATATAAACATCAAAATGACTTGATTTTTATCTCCACTATGTTCTAAGATCCAGATAACTTCCCATAAAAATTTCAAAGCATTTTGAGTCCATTTGATGGCCTAAATTGATTTTTCAGGTTGAATATCATTTTCGACACTAAAATGATTTTTAATGATCAAAATATAACTAAAAAAATTATGAAAACTTGTTTTTGGAGTTCTCTGTGATTAGGGGAAATTTATAAAAATAAAA
>NW_018250791.1:0-1177 GCF_001263595.1 Phalaenopsis equestris | reverse complement strand
CTTAGGAATAATTAGAATATTTTTTCTGATTTTCTAAATAAAGATATTGAATTTTAAATCTTAAAAATAATTTTTTAAAGGCTAAAAATGTGTTTCCACTAAAATAATTCCAATAAATCAAAAAAAAATAAAAAAAAAAAATATAAAATTTACTTCTCTGGGTTCTCTGTCTTCAAGAAGATTTTTCAAAAATGTAAAACTTAATTTTTACCATTTAAAATACTTTATATTTAATAAATACCCTAGAACTTAAATTAATTATAATAATTCAAATAAAATTGAAAAAATCATTAAATTTTGTCAAAATGGCTCTCTGGTCTAATTTACCTCGAGTAAAAATTTCAAGTGATTAGGCTTCACCTTGGTCAAGTTAGGAAATTTTCTTTGAAAAATCTTATTTTTGCATGAAAATAATTATATAAATTAAATTAATATTTGAAAAAACACATTTTTTCCTCTGATGTCTTAATTCACCCATGAATGAGGTAGAATAAAAATTTTAAAGTCATTTGATTTAAATTTGACAAACTATGAAGTATTAGAACCTTAGGGGAAAAAGTGTAATTTTAGGAATTTGGCCTTAATTAACATTTAGGCTTAATTCAAGGAGAGAAATGGGCAACCTTTGATCTTAATTTACTTGTTTGGAAGACTAAAATTAAAAGAGGATTAATTGGTAGAAACCCATCTCACTTTCCTTACTAAAAGGATGAATTAATAAATTTCTAAATTATTAAAATTTGTAGGTTTATTAAAATTAAAAGAACCTAGGACTTAGGGGTATGATTTTTAAAGCCGATAATTAATCAATATAATACCCCTATTTGAGGTTCAAATGAAATTCAAATAATGAATCATGATCACCTAAAACTTAACCTTTTCAAAATTATTTAAGACACTCACCTAGGTCTTAAGGGCTTGATAGTGATCTAAGTTAAATCAAGACTGATTAAATGAGGATTAGAAAAGAAAACATAGCCAAAATTTAAGATCTTTTAAAAAATACAAGCCCAATTAGGATTAAAATTTGGCTAAGTGTTCCAACAACACAAGCTTGCCCCCTATGGGCGCTATGTTTTTTGGTTGGAGTTGCCCGTTGGAAGCTGTCAGTTATCAGAATTAAAATTCCATCGCCCGCTTTTGAAGGACATTTTAATTTACATATATAATTAGTTTT
>NW_018250790.1:0-660 GCF_001263595.1 Phalaenopsis equestris | reverse complement strand
AGCACTACACTCTTCACTGAGTGCAACGGTCTCAAAATCTATAAACTTTCATTACTTTCCATATCATGAAAATTAACGGGTGAGGGCTAATGTAGTGAATCACTTTAATTTTGTAGAAAAACCATTACCTCAAAATGACTTTCACCCTTCATGAAAATTAAGGGGTGAGGGCTAATGTAGTGCTTCACTATACATGAAGAAGAGGTAATGGTTTTTCTACAGGGCTCTATGTTTGTTCATTTTCCTGTTGATCCTTTTTTATTTCTTCCTTCTCTTCATCAACTTCAGTTTCTCGTTGGATCCTTGTTTCAACTTCTTCTCCTCGTAATTAAATAGCTTTAATTTGCTCTTTATTTTGATCTTTTGGATGAACTTCCACAGTACTTGGAAGAATTCCAGAAGGTCTATTACTAAGTATAGTAGCAATATGTCCTAATTGATTTTCAATATTTATAATATCAGCCCCTCGATTCTGTATTTGATTTTCCATATTCAACATTACTTCTTCCATCGTCAACTTTTTTTCTTTAACATGTGGGTTAAGGGTTGGAGTTAAATCCTTGAGGATAATAAGGTTAAAAATTAGGATTTCCTTGATTTCTTAGATTTCATGATGTATTCACCAAATTATTGTAATTATTCTAACTAAAATTAGGGTGA
>NW_018250789.1:0-210 GCF_001263595.1 Phalaenopsis equestris | reverse complement strand
AATGCCTTTCTGAAGAGGGCGATAGGATTCCGCTTTCGGCGATCGACAGCTTCCAATGGGCAACTCCCTTAACTAAAATAGTGCTGACCACCCCAGCTGCCCACCTTATGTGCAAGAAGAAGAAGAAGATGAAGAAGAGGAAGAAAAGGAAGGGGAGGATGATGAAGAGTAAAACTTATTTAGGTTTCGTTTATTTTTATGTGTTGTTAT
>NW_018250788.1:9181-9765 GCF_001263595.1 Phalaenopsis equestris | reverse complement strand
TGGAGGGAATCGAGGGAACTCCAGAGTGAGAGATAGTATCTTCTCTTCCTAGCCGGTCTTTAAAACTATTCAAACTTTAAATTAACCAACGTTCTTTATAGCATCACTAGTAAGGGTAAAGAGTATTATTGCACCTATTTGGCACAACACAAATATACATACTTCCACAATAGAATTCCTATACTTATTACTAATTCATGATAAGGAGAAAGATATTTTCATATATAGTGTTTTTCTTTTACAAAAACTCAAGTTATCATTTTAAGTTTGTTTTGTTTTTGTCAAAATATTAAAATTACCAAAAATATTTAAAATTTCTTTACTGCAAAAATGTATTTAGTTTAAATAATAATTTCTATTTTAAAATAGAAAGTTTTCCAAAAAGTGCATATTGCATATCTTCCCTATGGTTTTGATATTCATGTCTTAATAAAAAAGTCTTATATTACTTGATAACGATATGTATACTTGCGTAGTATCCCAATAAAAATAAATTAAAAGTTTAATTCTTATTTTTCTTCAGGATCAACTTTTTGGTTTTATTGCGAAATAAGGAAATATAAGTGAAAAATATAATCAGAATT
>NW_018250788.1:3539-8042 GCF_001263595.1 Phalaenopsis equestris | reverse complement strand
GGTGGTAATAATCAGCAATGGGGGAACAACCAAGTAAATTTATTGGGAAACTAGAATAATCAAGGGAATAATAATTATAGATCTACTTATACTCCAGGTTTCAATAGTAATATACAATTTAAAGTGAAGAAGTTGTCTATAGAAGAAGTGGTGTTACAAATGGGAAACTAGTTACAAAGTCAAAGAGCTACAATTAGAAATATTGAGAATCCACTTTGGTAAATGAAAAATTCATTAAGTAATAGATCCTAAGGAACACTTCCTAGCAATACTGAATTAAATCCAAAAGACCAAAAGAAAGAGCAAGTACAAGCCATTCAACTTAAAAGTAGAAGAGAGTTGGATGGTATGGTTTAAAAATAAATTGAAGTAGAGAGAAGAAATTGAAGAATCAAAAGAGGACGCTCCAAAAGATTCTGAGAGACCTATTTCGCTGCTGAAATGTGATTTGGAAAAACCACCACCTCTATATCCTCAGAGACTTCATCAGCATAAGGTTAAGCAATTTTCAAAAATTATGGAAATATTTAAGAAGCTTACAATTAATATTCTTTTTGCTGAAGCCTTAGAACAAATGCCAAGCTATGTAAAGTTTATGAAGGATATTCTCAACAGGAAAAGGAAGTTTTAAGATGATGAGACTGTTGCACTTAAAGAGGAGTGTAGTGCTATAATTCAGAATAAGCTTCCTGAAATGCTTAAAGATCCCGTAGATTTACAATTTCATGGGCAATAGGAGAGAAATTTTGTGGGAAAGCTTTATGGGATTTAGGTACAAGAATTAATCTTATGCCATTATCAATATTCAAAAGATTGGAATTAGGAGAAATAACCCCTACTACTATAACTCTGCAGTTAGCAGATCGTTCGATAACATACCCTAAAAGAGTTATAGAAGATGTCATAGTGAATGTGAATCAATTTATCTTCCATGTTGATTTCATTATTTTAGATTTGGAGAAAGATAAAGAGATACCTATCATTTTGGGGAGGCCTTTCCTAGCCATAGGAAGAGCAATGATAGATGTGCAAAAAGGGGAATTAACAATGCACGTCATTGATCAAACTGTTACTTTCAATATTTCAAGATCAATGAATTATCCTACAAAAGGTAAAGAGGATGAATGTTATAGGATGGATGTTATAAAATATCTAAGTGAATGTCATTTCACAACAACTTATGAAGAAAAATCTGAAGAAAAATATTTGGAACACGAGAAAAAAGAGGAATTAGATTGATGTGAAAAATGTTGTAAGGAAGATTCATACTATGTTTGAGAAAGTTTTGAAATTTTGGAGATGATAGACAAAGATAAATCATTTTGTCCATCAATTGAAAAACCTCCAGAACTTGAGTTAAAGTTACTTCCTGAACATTTAAAATATGCCTTTCTAGGAGATTCCTCTACTTTACCAGTTATAATTTCCTCAAAATTAACGATGGAGGAAGAAAAAAGGTTGATGAAAATTCTGAAAAATTTTAAGAAAGCCTATGGATGGACAATTACTGATATTAAAGGAATGAGTCCTTTAATTTGTATGCATAGAATGCATATGGAAGAGAACTGCAAACCAAGGGTTGATCCTCAAAGGAGACTGAATCATGTTATGAAAGAAGTTATTAAGAATGAAATTTTAAAGTGGTTAGATGTTGGAATTATCTACCTTATTTTAGATAGTGCATGGGTTAGTCCAATTCACTGCGTTCAAAAAAAAGGAGTAACTGTAACTGTGAATGAACATAATAAATTAATACCTACTAGACAAGTAACAAGGTGGAAAATATGCATTGATTATAGAAAATTAAATCTTGCCACTAGGAAATATCATTTTCCATTACCCTTTCTAGATCAAATGTTGGATAGATTAGCTGGGCATAAATACTTTTGTTTTTTGGGGGGATATACTGGTTATCACCAAATACAAATATCTCTTGATGATCAAGAGAAAACAACTTTTACCAGTTCTTATGGTACTTATGCTTTTAAAAGGACGTCATTTGGTTTATGTAACGCCCCTACTACATTTCAAAGATATATGATGGCAATTTTTTGTGATTTAATTTAAAAAGGTATTGAAGTATTCATGGATGATTTTTCAGTGTTTGAAACTTCATTTGACACTTGTTTAGAAAATTTATCTAATGTTCTTAAGCACTGTGAAGAAACCAATTTAGTCCTTAATTGGGAAAAATGCCAATTTATTGTTGCAAGAGGAATTGTATTAGGTCATCAAATATTAGAAAATGGTATAGAAGTAGATCCTGTTAAAATTCAAGTGATCGCTAATTTACCTTGTTGATACACCTAAATTTTTCATATGCTTTTAATGCCTATATTTAGTGATTTTCAATGATAATGCACTTTAAAGGAAGATATTTTGTATATTTTTGGTTTCAGGTATAAAAAATGGAGGTTTGGAGAAAAAGAAGCAAAAATGATGTAATTTGGAGCAAAAACGAGCAAGAAAGAAAATTTTATCCTCGCACATTTTGATATGTCTTTCTATGCTCAATTTATTTTACACTTCTCACATATTTTTGAATGAAATTACAATTTAAAGAAAATTTGTTTCTATGCTTATTTTGTAGGTCTATCTATTAAGAAAGCAATGCAACTGAAATAGGGCAAAACAAAGCTAAAATGGAGCCAAACGAAGCAAAATGGTGGAGCTGCACAGGGTGGGCGCCGACAGTGCTAGAGCTGGCACTGGCAGCGCTAAAGAATAGAAAAATGACGAGAAAACAACACCGACAGTGCATGAATTGGCGCCGACAGAGCCCGGGACGGTCATGGTTTGATTTTTGACAGTTTTTGATGTTCAAGAATGCTCCCAAGTGATTCAAACACCCCATGAAGCAATTCAATGAATCTAGAAACTTGGATATGGCTCTTGAATGAAGAGACATGTCTTTTGGATGAAGAGATTTGTCTCTTGGAATAAAAGGAGGGAATTTATGTCTCTTTAAAAAGAGGGCTTGGCACCTCACATGCGTGCATGTGTGTGTGTGTGTGTGTGTGAGGGTGTGTGTGAGTGAGAAAATGTGGAGAATATTTAGTTATCTTAGAATAGAAGTAGAAATGTAGATTTCTACCTTTTTTGGAGAGATTGGTGAGGGTATTTTCAGAGAGATTGTAAGGGAATGTTCTAGCATTGTATAGATCGACGAGAGACTTTGTGGGAGAGATTTTCATCTTTCTTTCAAGAGGAAAAAATTAAGTATTATTTTCTTCATTATCTTATGATTTTATAAATACTTATGTAGTGAATTTTCTTTGGTAATGAAGTTTTTTCATTATATTTTCTTTGTGATGCATTTCTCTTACTCTTTCTTCTTCTTAGGAAATAATAGCACATAAAATATTTAGCACATACAATATTTAATGTATCTCTTTTCTTTAAATTATCAAATTCACTACATAAAAATAATAGTTTTTAACATCTTAAAGTTCTCCAAACCAACTCATCCAAAAAGAGTTATCTTTAGAATTAAATATTTACATTTAGGAATAATTACTATCCTTATATTTAAAATTTGCATTTAAGAGTAGTTTCTAAATAAAACACCATTTTAATCGACATTCCAAACTACTAAATAATAGTAGTAAACTGGGATTTGACTAAGAACATCTTTCCTCGCTTCCTCGTGGGATCAATAATCAGGGCCTAATCAGAACGTCCTATATTACTTGAGTGTCGGTGTTATTTCGGGTTGGTTTGTGGGGAGTTGCCCGTAAGAAGCTATCTGTCACCGGAATCAAAATCCCGTCGCCCGCTTCGAAAGAATGTTAAAGTATGAAATCAAACTGACCCCATATTTTTCATAGTTTAATATGAAAGAGCACTGTACCCCAAATCCTGTATCTATCCCAAAGGATAAACACATGACTTGAGGATGAGGCTCGATAAAATAAACTAAGGAAAGTATGACGTCTATTTGGTCTGCGAAACCTTCGTATTTGCCAACAAGTTCCCCTATTTAATATAAAGGATTAAATATGGTTTATATTAAGCTGGGTTCAGACATGCTTCCTATAAGGGCAAGCACCTATAGTTAATTACATCTTAAATGACCGAAGTCACCTAAGAAGACTCTAAAAAAAAAATCAAAAAAAAATTATCTTGAAGGAATTTCAAAGGGTAGGACTCTTCAACAAAATCAGACGTAGAGGTGTGAAAGGGGATTGGTTTAAATTTGGAACATTTTATTGTAGAATCCAAAGGAAGAAGAACTAGGGGATGTCATGGATCCAGAGGAGAACCTCGGTGACTTCCCAAGCTATCCTAATGTATGGCTTAAGTTTTGAGGAGAAATATTTAGGTGTTTCATCTTGCCAATTTTATTAGTTAGGGCTTACATTCGTGTGAAATGATCACACAAATAGCCTAGAACATGTGAGGATTTAGGTCGTGACAAACGACAACCTCGGAATCCTAAGACGAGTTAGGGCTTATATTATATAGCAGGGCTATACAAAGGCCTAAAGATAAGGTGAGGATTTA
>NW_018250788.1:0-1187 GCF_001263595.1 Phalaenopsis equestris | reverse complement strand
AGTGGTATTTATCTTTAAAAATCAATTTAAGTTATTAAATGAACTCAAAATATTTTGAAACTTTTATGATGAGTTCTCTGGATTGTAAATCACAGTGGAGATCAAAAATCAAGTCATTTAAATGTTTAAATTTTTCAAAATTAATTATCTTAGTGATTTAGTAGTTGTAAAATATAAGTGCATTTTAAATGACTTGACCCATGAAATTATTTCCAAAGGTTTTTCTAGTCATGGTGGACCTTCCAAAATTTTCTTAAGATTTTATAATCAATATGCTAATTTCCATGATTATTTTGAAGGAATAATGTGTAGTAACTTGAAAAATATGGATCTCTGTATAGGAACTTCATCTAACTTTAGAAAAATCAGAGAATGTTTCTCTTGATGGAGACTACAACATTTCAAAATTTCAAGTCAAGGTGATGTGTCAATATGCATGGAGAATCAAATGATTCTAAATAGTATAGAGAATCAAATGATTCAAAATAGTATTTAAATAATTAAAAAATAAAATATGCACGAAATAGACTTGAAATTTATTCCACATTGTTCTCCTTTGTTCAGTGAGCAAGTGGGTATTTTTATTTTATTTTTGTGATTTTATACACGAAGTTATGAATTTTCTAAGTTAAGGGTATTCAAAAAAATTGGTCTATTTAAACGCGCTGCACTGATTGTATCCTCGGCAGCTCCGAAGGGACACATGGTGCGCTCTGGTTGGATGTCGCTGTCCACATATATGCTGACTCGGCCTGTGGTTTATGTCCCGAAGCGCTGTCTGGCTCGATCTCCTTCATTCATTTGATACACGCTAGATCGAACGACTCCTCGTCATCATCCCCGATAGAATGATCCTATACCCATCCACACTAAAACCTTAAGATCTCAGCCTAGCTCAACCAAATCACTTAGGGTTTGATCCTATAGACTTTTCTAAGTGAGACGAACACATCCATACGGTTAAGATTCCATGAAATCAAGCTTAAGTAAATGGAGAATAAAAATAAGCTCGGGAGAAGGAGAATTTTTATACCTTTGCTTTGAGAAGGGAGGCTTCACTTAGAGGTGCTTGGCATGTTCGTTGGGGTCCAAGGAGGTTAGGGATTGAGTTCCTGGTCTTGGTGTATGGCCTAGGTAGGAATTCGACCAAGATCGATTTGAGGTGTTGGTCTAGAGCTATGGTAGAG
>NW_018250787.1:17358-19069 GCF_001263595.1 Phalaenopsis equestris | reverse complement strand
CTTATGGTTAGACCATCCTGGTTATGTAACCATGTTTTTTCTAGTTTTTGTCTCGATCGCTCTGGTTGGTTCTGACTACCATATAAAACAACATGTTGTATCGGTTTTACTACCGATCCATGTTTCGTTGCAACACTCAGATGTTCAACTACACTCCCCGAGCATGTTACCTTAGGTTATTCAACCATGTACCTGCTCCCTTAATGCTTGGTCAGGATACATATCTCCTGTACCATTTTACATGCATAGGCAGGATACCTACCTCTTGTCCTATTTGATAGTTGACTTGCCTGATTCTATTCACCATGTCAGATTGCATGCCGAACTAATCCTAGCTCCATGCTAGTCTGATTAGTCCATGCTTAAGCCGGGTTTTCTCTCACCCGCAGAACTCTTCAGTAAGAGTTACCCCACTCAGGTCCGTAAGGTTGTATGAGGTTGATCGCTTTGCTCATCCGACCCCCTCCGACACCGTGTTCGACTTGGTTGATTTTCATCATCTTGTCAAGGGATGTGCCGTATTGGTTTAGACTATTTTAGCTGGTCAATCGATCCATGTTCGATCGTGATATTTTGATATCCGATGATACCAGGACGTTGTGTGTGGTGAGGACCGCTTTGTTCGACCTTATCAACCCATCTCAGATTGCTAGACTACTTTGCTCAGCTAGCATTCGACGCCTCTCGAACCTTATGAAGTTCTAGTCGGTTTCTTTATGAGGGTGTTTCATCTCATGACGACTCTATTGGCTCCATAGCCATATACTTCAATGCGCCTCGGGCCCTAATACCTTGGAGTCTGCTCTATTATGAGGACATCCTGTCTTTTGACATTTTCAGCTTTTTAGCCACCTGTTCCGATGTTTCTTGGGCCACACGATGCTCTAGTAGGTCCTTTTATGAGAAAATCTCATCATTCAACATTTTAGCTTTAATGTTGGGCTTCTTAGCCAACTTGCCTACTTGTTCAATGAGCGGCGTAAGACCCGACGGTAGTCCTCACGAACATAGTTTCGGCATTCAAGGTTCTAACACCTTGGTTGTTTCAGGATCACGCCTCTATGGCCTCTGAACCCTCTGTCTAGAGTGGATATAAGTCTCAAGTGCATTCCTCATGGATGAAATCTCCAATTTTGGCTTCTCAACCATTCGACTTTAGTGCTTCTCATTCCACACGACATTTTAGTCGGTCCTTTTGTGAGAACATCTCGTCATTCGACAATTTAGCTTTGTTGCTCAGCTTCCTAGCCAACCTTTGCTACCTCTCAGATGATGATGTAAAACACTTAGTGTTCATCACAGATGTAGTTAGGGTGTTGAGGTACGCACCTTGATGAGTTTGCAAGAGGGATCGGAGTCTCATGGATCTCCTTCTTAACTGATCAATGCGGACTAGTACTCAGAGGAGAGCCAAAGTCCATAAGCATTCTCCTTTCGATCTAGTCAACCTGTTACCGCTTAGTGAGCGAAGTGAGGCCCCATGGCATTCCTCATTAAAGTGACAGGAGGGTTCCTAGCCAACCTTACTTACTCTCATGAGTGGCATAAAGTCCACAAGGCTGTCCTCATTGATGGAGTGCGGGTGTTGAGGTACACACCTCGATCAGTTTGTAGGAGGGATCAGAGTCCCTTGACTCTCCTTCCTAACTGATCAACATGTACTAGTCCTCAGATGTGAACTTTACGGCATTCAAAGACTACTTTGCTCGTT
>NW_018250787.1:14468-15219 GCF_001263595.1 Phalaenopsis equestris | reverse complement strand
CACGAGTGTAGAGTGTCCACTTGCACGGCTTAAGATGATCTACGGTTCGCCCGCAGCATCCGATGGCTCGAGGCACTCACCTGGGACCTTTTGGCTTGTGTTGAGGGGGGCACGTAGCCAAATTCATTCTCTAGGCTATGACTTTTGCTTAGGTGAAGGCCGATCGACATTTGGCACGTCAAACGATTCCGATCGGGGCAAAAAATATTATGTGGCGCGTCGCGCACGATTTTGACTCAAATTGACCCGATCCCTTGACGAAGTGGTCCAGATGACCCCGGATGTTGATAAATAACCCCCGCCACTATGTCCGGAACATCGATTTCACTTACGAGGGATGTCCACTTCGCTAAAAATTTGCAAATTATCGTTTTATGTATGATAGCCGAAAAAGTGGTCCAAACGACACCGAACGACGAAACAGACTGCGCCAACGTGTCCGAAACGTCGATTTTAGCCAGGAAGGACATTCAATTTGCTGCGAGGACGTGTACAAGCTAGAAATGTGCTAAGGATAATAATAATAATATTTATATTATTATTATTATATAATATTTATATTATTATCCTATAAAAACTAACGCACACCCTCTCTCCCCCTATAATTCGTGAAAAGCTCAGCCGCCACCCTCCTTTCGTGAAAAACCCTAGCCCGAGCTCCCTCTCGCCTCGCCGGATCTCCCTCCTCGCCGACGAAGCACGACGTCAGATCTTCCTCACTCGTCGGAGCTCCCTCCAGCCGTCGCAAGCG
>NW_018250787.1:12483-13167 GCF_001263595.1 Phalaenopsis equestris | reverse complement strand
TGCATTTTTGTCTGCTTTTGCATTATATCACATGCTTGCCTGCTTGCATGTCGCACCATATGTGTTTGCATTTGCACTTGGGTGATTCTCTCTAGCTAGAATCACCATTTTCTCTGGGTCACTGCGGCCTCGGTACACCTTTCTTCGGGTCACTGCCTCCACCGCACACCCATATTTTGGGCCCCTGTCGCCATGACACGCCCGTCACTTTTGGTCACTGCTGCTACGGTACACCTTTCTTCTGGTCACTGCCTCCACGGCACACTCATGTTTTGGGCCCCTATCGCCACGACACGCCCATCACTTTTGGCCACTGCTGCTACGGTACACCTTTCTCCAGGCCACTGCCTCCATGACATGCCCATCCCTTTTTGTCAATGTCGCCTGTCAATGTCACCACGACACACCCATTTGTTCGGGCTGCTGCCTCCATGGCATGTGCCTCCATGGCATGTCCACCTTTTCCCGAGTCACTGCCTCACGGTACACTCATCACTTTTTGTCACATGACTGATTGCATTTGCATTTGCTTGTTTGCGTGGATAACGTGGGTCGGCGTGACGGCGTGCCTGTGTGATGGATCGTTGAATTTTCTAGAGACAGCCTTTAGGTTAGGACTTCCTGTACGTGGCCAAATACCCCCGTAGAGCCGAGTGTCTCCCCTCTTGTTGCAAACCTTAGCTA
>NW_018250787.1:10091-10895 GCF_001263595.1 Phalaenopsis equestris | reverse complement strand
AGGTGCTATTAGCTCCCCCACTTTTAAGGCATGACTCATGATATGTTATTTGCATGTGAGCTTTCCCGCTGACACTTGTTTTCATGCAGGATTGAGTCTTTTATTTTCCTATGTACTTTTGGAGTCTAGGAGAGTCCTATAGCAGAAATAAGATACGGGCATGGGTTCGGAGGCGTTTGGCACGGGAACCACGTCGAGGGGACCAGGAACAGATGCCCGTGCCCCGTATCTTAATTCTGCATTTTATATTGATGTATAGAATTAGGACCGGTATGCGGATTCCGCCCGCCTTTTTCTTTTCTGGGATATGTTGCCGACCCAGTGGCACCAGCCTGTTTTATTGTTTTAATTTGACTTGTTTTGCCTTTTGCATCATATTGCATGTCTGCACTTGCATGTGTTTTCCTTGTTTCTTTCTTTCTGTGATCTGGGATTTCACGATATAATCTAGGGTCACTAAGGACCCTAAAATTATAATTTTCTTCAAAAGCCTAAATAAAATAAAGATAATTAAAATTTAGGATTAAAACATTCAGGATTTAAAAATTTTCACATTGACTTTCCTGCTTATATTAATAGGGCCTCCACAATACTTATGTACCGCTCTAGATAACTGCATTCATATTTGCATGTCCCGAGGAGGAGTCCCCGTGCTTCTCCAACCGTACTGGCCTAGCATACTTCTTTATAGGTGGTTGTCTAGTGCGCTTAGGATGTTAGAAGGCTCCCCGACCCAGACGGGGTGTAAGTCCTTTTGTTTGGAGTGTTTCCAGCTTTGTAGTTGAACCTCTACTTTCTTTTCTT
>NW_018250787.1:0-9432 GCF_001263595.1 Phalaenopsis equestris | reverse complement strand
TAACCAAGTGGGATACGTCCCCTTGGGAGTGCTCTTGACCCCAGAACAGGCACCTACACCTGAATCTCTGGTTATGGGTAGTCTACGTAGGTATTCTTTTGCGGATATCGATTTAAGGTGCTTTCGCCCGATCTTGTTTGAACGGACACTCTTAACCTATCCTTGCGAGGTTTACTGCACGTAGGCTCTCCACGTTTTGTGTTTTTCTCTTGTTTGTCGTTTTGTCGTATGTCCATTTTTATTCGATTTCTCTCCTCTTTGAATCATTGATTTGATTCGAGAGGGAGATTTATTCGAATAAGGGAAGTATACAACGATCGACAAGCTGGCGACTCCTTCTAAAATAAAAGAGAGAAAAATGAACAAAAACAGTGCACATTCAAAATTGGATAAGATTGGTAAACATAATATTGAAAAGGAAAAAGGAATTGATCACCCTGATACAATGGAAACCAAGAAATAGGGGAAATTGGTACGAAAGATTATAGTATCAAGACCACTGGTATTGAGGTTGGTAAGACCAGCAGTCTTGATACTATCTTGAATACTAATGATATGTTGATTCCTAATGTGATTAATACTATTGATATCATTGCTGGACAAATTTTTGGGGATAATAATGCTCCAGAAGTTGTTACTGTCGTGGATGAAACAGGTGATGAGATTTTTAGTATGCATCCTCCTACTGGTCTTGAATATTCTAATGTTGTTTCTGTTGAAGGTATTTGCCAAAATTTGTAGGAATAAACTGAAAGGTTAAACCAATTTCTTGAAGATTTTAATAAAAATTGAATTCTTATCCAATCAAAGAAAAACAAAGGCAAAGGTATAAAAGGTATGTGTGAATTAGGATATCCTAATCCTTAAGCTATTGAAGCTTGTAGTTGTGCGCATTAAAAATGTAAGGAAAGCCATTTTGAACTTCTCTCTAGACAGACAAGAGGGAGAAAACTATTTTTTAATGATTAAGTTTATGGTTTGGAATGTTAGAGGTATTGCAGATGTTGATACCTCTAATAGACTCATTAATTTAAATAAATATTATAATATTGCTTTCTTTGGTCTTCTAGAACCTTTAGTGGCTTCTCATAATAATGGGAGGTATTTAATTTGTCTTAAGAAGTTTAATTTGTTCACACATATTAATAATAAAATTTGGTTTTTGTGGCTTGATACTTTTAAGGTGGATGTTATTATTAATCATAATCAATTTCTACATCTTAAGATTTTGACTGACACATTTTCATTTTTTATTACTATTGTGTATGCTAGGTGTAATAAAAGTGATAGAATTTTTAGAAAAGCTTGCAGCCCTCAAATCCAAGTGTAATCAGGCTTGGATTATGGGGGAGGATTTTAACGTTATTACTTCTATTGCAGAGAAATAGGGAGGTAAGCCTCCTATTCTTAGAATTATCAGTGATTTCAATGATGGTTTACTTAATGCTGGTCTGTTTGATCTGTGTTTTAAAGGTAATCAATTCACCTGGTACAGGGGTAAAAGTGTTTGAATGGTTGGATATATTTTTGGGTAACGAGCTCTGGATGTTATCTTATCCAGTGTTCTCGGTTACTCATTTGCCTATTTGTTGTTCAGATCATGCTCCCGTTTTACTCTCTGTTACTTTGCATACTAGATTTTGACAGTACCAGTTAAGATTTGTGAATATGTGGACTTTACATACTGTCTTTTTAGATTTTGTTAAAGCTAATTGGTTTTGTAATGAGGTTGTTGTATCTGGTAAACGATTATGGTTATCACAAAAAAAATGGCTATCAAATTATGAGCTGGAATAGAGATTGTTTTGGGAATGTTCATTCTTTGGTTTTAAATGTTGAACACAATCTCAGAAGCATTGAGAAATATTATCAAGAGAATGGGATTGATCATTCTAGTTGCTTGGATGCTCAACAAAGATTAGTTATGGCTATTAATATGGAAGAAGCTTTTTTCAAGCAAAAAGTTATGAGCATCTTTTTTGTTTATGGTGATCATAATACTACTTTTTATTATGTTTGTCTCAAGCAACAAAAAATAACTAATTATATTATTAAAATTAAGAATGCTAGAGATTTGGTTCTTAGTGCTAGTAATTCTATTGATGTTGATGGTATTTCTTATTTTACTAATCTTTTTAACAATGATAGCATTGTTCTTGATCCTATTGATAGTTCACTGTTTGATATTAATGAGTTTTCTGCTCATAATTTGGCCTTAGATATGGTTCCTATTGATAAAGAGATTAAAGAGGCTTTGGATGGCATTGATGGCAACAAATCGGCTGGCCTTGATGGTTTTTCGACAAAATTTTATAAATTTTGCTAGGAAATTATTAAAGATGATCTTATTTGTGTTGTACAAGATTTTTTAAGGGGAAGGGTCTTCCTAAATACTTTAAAGCTTCTAATATCATTCTTATTCCTAATGATAATAAGGGGATTACTTGGGATGCTTATCGGCCTATTAGCCTAACCAATATGCTTTCCAAAATAATTTCTAAAGTGGTGGTAAATAGGTTGCAACCTTTTCATGATAAGTTGATCTCTAACATTCAATCGGCCTTTATTAAAGGAAGATTTATTGGTGATAATGCTCTTGTTGTCCCAAAACTTTTTCTTTCATTTTGGATGTTTTGAAGGCTAAGGGTTTTAATTTAGCCTCTTACAATATTATTAAAAGAATTATGGATAATAATTATTACTTCGTTCTTATTAATGGTAATAAATGTGGGTTTTTCAATTCCAATAGAGGTACTAAACAGGGTGATCCTCTTTCCCCTCTTATTTTTATTCTTGCTTTTGATTATCTTTCCAGGTATCTTAATAACTTCTTTTATCAATTTCCTAATATGAGGTATAAGGATAAAGGTGGTTCTAGTATTAATCATTTAGCTTATGTTGTTGATCTTATCATTTTACCAGTGCTAATAAAAGTACCATCAAGCTTCTTTAGCAGGGTTTGGAGCATTTTCAAGATGCTTCTGAGCTTATCTTCAATCCTAGTAAGAGTAACTTTTACCGTTCTAATAAGATTGTTGTTGCTAAAAAGAATTGGATTTAGGATTTCACTGGATATGCTGAGGGGGATTTTCCAATGGTATATTTGGGTTTTAATCTTGATAAAGGCCATCATAAAATGCATTTATTTGAGAATATTATTGATAAGATTATGAAGAGGTTTATGTATTGAGATAATCTTCTGCTATCTTAAAGGGGTCAGGTGATGTTACTTAAAAGTGTCTTGACTTCTATTCCCTTATTTACATTATGTTTTATGAAGATGCCTAATCATGTTTGTATGAAACTGGAATGCATTTTCAATAAATTTTTGTGGGCTAGTAAAGATATTAAAATTCATCGGATGAGATGGAAACAAATGTGCAAGCCTATTAGTAAGGGTGAACTTGGTTTCCATCCTCTTATGGATACTATGCATCTTAGTTATATGAAGTTATGGCTGATGATTCATAATGGTAAGTCTCTCTGGGCCAAAATGATGCATTTGAAGTATTGTAAAGAATTTTACCCTTTGTCTTTGTCCAGAAAAGCGCATGATTCTTTTATCTGGACAAATATGCTTCAAGTGCCTAATTGTACTGAATATTTTCTTTGTTGGGACCTTGGTGAAGGCAGGTGTAGTTTTTGGTATGATAATTGGAATGGTTTGGAACTATTAGCTGAAAGCTACAGGGGGCCTTTCATTATTAACTTGCTGGTTCAGGAGGTTTGGAATGTCAAAGATTAGAATACTAATATGCTTGCTAACCTGGTTAATAGTGAGGATTTTGCTATTATTTCTAAAATTCTTATTAGTTAAGGTCCTGATAAGATCAAGCTTAAAGGTAAATTGAATTGGTCTGCTACTAAGAATTTCTCTAAGTCTCTGTATACCTCACAAGGTAAGGATTTACGATGGAATTGGAATGACTTGATTAAGCCTACTCAATCCTTGATTATGTGGTGTCTTTTACATAAAATTCTGCCTATAAATGATATCATAAAGCTTAGAGGTTTAGGAATTACTTCTATCTATTGTTTCTGTGAAAAGCATGTTGAAATGTTAGAACATATTTTCTGTAATTGTTCTTGTATTACTGATTTATGGGAGCATGTTTTTACTCTCTTTGAGTATGATGGAAATCATATTCCTAGCACTTCCATTACTGGTATGCCTGCAGTTTGGAAGCGGGATGGGCCAAAGCTTTCTAGGTCTGTTCCTGTAATTGTTTTTTGGTTTATTTGATGTGCTCGAAATACTTGTACGCATGAAGGCAAGATTTTTTCTAGGAGCTATTTTTATTATATTGAAGGTTTTATTTATAAGATGCTGAAATATGGGGAGTTTAAGCCTTGCTGTAGCACTTATGTTAAGTGAATGTTACTTAAATTTAATATTGAATTACTAAGAAATTCTAAAGCTAATATTATTTTAGTTCATGTGTCAGTTCCTAATGGTGGGTAGATTAAGATCAATACAAATGGTAGTTGGACTCCTTCAACTGCAGGTATTCATGGTATTTGTAGAGATTATTCTGATAAGGTTATTATGTGGTTTTCTGCTCCCATTCTAGCTTCAAGTGTTATTGAAACTGAAGCAAAAGTGCTGTGATTATGGGACTGGAATTGGCTTTAAAATGTGGTTGGAATTATTTAGAAGTTGAAATGGATTCTTTTGATCTGTGGTCTTACTGTTGCGAGAATAGAGATTATCCTCAAAATCTGATGATTCATTTGAAAAGAACTTTTGCTATGACTATTGGTATTCAGGTTCGTTGGCTTTTCATTCATCGGAAAGGGAATAAGTGCGCGGATTGGGTTGCTAAGCAAGTGATGAAGACTCAAAATGCTATTATTACTAATAAGTTCCCTAAAATTCTTAGTTGTTTTATTTGGGGTGATATGATGAATTCCCCGTATATTCGTACTTCTTCTTGATTGTATTTTTTGGATGGGTTTGGGTGTGCTATGAGTTTTATTTTTTATCTTTTTTTGGAATTGGAACCTTTTTTCTTTTTTTGTCTGAGTTGTATTGGGTTTAGGTTGGGTTCCCTTTCCTTTGTGTGAGTTGTAATTTTTCTTTTATTAATAAAATGGAGCCTTTTAGTGGTCTTTATTAAAGAAAAGATATATAATTAATATAATATGTTATATATATATACAAAACTAAAACCTTAATCCCCTTACCCCGTTATCGCTTGATGCTTTGGCCTCCCTCCCTTTCTTCTCTGGAAAGATTTTGGGTTCGGCTTCAAGGTCTTCTTCTTCTCTCAAAAACATGAAATGCTTTCTGTCACGAGAGCTTAAGTTTTGTTGTTTGTGTTCATTCTCTAATCCGTACTTTTATTTCTCTTTTATATGTATCTTTACCCTTGGTGAGTCAGTGTTGGATCAAATGCTTGGTATTCTTACTTAGTTGTTTGATATCCTTGCTCGGTTGTAAGGCTACAGAGGTGTCATATTTGAGTATATTTTCTTTATTGTTTCATATTTATCTTCAGATTTTCCTCTTAGTTTAAATTTTCTTAATTTTATTAGATTATTCAATTTTTTTTGAGTGAAACCTAGTACTACCTCTAGATCTGGTTTTGTTGTGAGCTCACTGAGCTTTGCTCTCTCCAAGTTTTTGGAAGTTTTTGTTATATTCCTATATTGTTTGTGGACTTGGCTCTCTACAATGCTCGGGAATGTATCATGAGAATGAGCTATGTTTTGGGTTTTTAGGAGTTTAAGAAGCAAAGCTCTCAATGACTTGTCTTGAAGAACCTTAAGGTGGTTTTCACATTAGATTTCTGTTCTAAAATTCATTTAAGGAAGATCTACATTAAAGGATTTATGGTATTGTTCTTGAAAATTTGATTAAATATTTGTAAATTTAGAGGTTAAGCTAACCCGTGCCAAGGATCATTTTAATGCTAAGGTTTCATTGTCTTGGACGATTATTATTGCATGAAGATGGACTTAAATGTAGATTTAAGGGAAGAAAAGAACTCGTAGAATAATATTTATAGATAGTTGCTAGCTCTCCTTCCAGCAAGCTACCTTAAGAGCATTGTCAAGCTAGATAGATGGCTTTGTCATTTTTTTTTGAGTAAAATTTAATTTGTTGGCTGCTTGGGTACCTTTATACAATGAAAATTGTGAACATAAAATGATATATTTTCCCATGGTACTTTTACACTTCAAATATCAAAGAGTTCAATTTGCATTAGTTGGTAGAATAATGAGAGTTATAATGATATTTTTTCTAGTTATGGTACTTCGTTATTGATAATATGGAAACTTGTTAGTGAATAGACGTTATTCAATTGTGTAAGTTAACAAAATATTAGCTTAACTTGTAGTTTTCCTACACTAGCAGGATGGGGAAAACATTATGGTTATTAATGGATTGTATATGAACTTTCAGTGGAATGAGAGTTCTACATATATAATCAAATGATTGTTTGCGGTGCATCAATTTTTATTCTAAACCTTGGGGACTGATATTGGAAGGAGAGTTAGTTAACTTTTGCTACCTTTTATAATGAATACTATCTAAAAGTCCACATCAGATAAGAATGATACGAAAAAAAAAGTTCAAATTGCACTTTATATCATTAGATTATTTACTTACAATCAAAATTCTTAAGCTATCAAATAACATATCTATTAATGTTCCTCATGGCTGTTGAGCACAATTTTTTTGTTTGAAAGCATGAAGTGGAAGCAAACCCTTAAATAAACATAAATTTATTTTTTATCTGAAGTATGATGCACCAAAAGTAATGTGCAATTTTATATATACATTTTATGGTTAATTTTGATGATATTGCACTTTAAGAAAGGGTATTTTCATGTTTTGTTACAGGTATATTGAGTTTAGGAAACTAGAGCGAAAAGGAGCAAAAAGGAATAAATTTGGAGTTTAAATGGAGCATTTTAGCTTTCTGGCACTAGTGGCACCAGAACTGCCATTTTATAGAGAAACGGTGCCAGAAGTGCCAGAATTGGCGCCAAAGGTGCCAAAATCCAGAACAACGTGAACTTTAGTAGGCTGTCGCTAGAGGCGCCAGGGAAGAAATAAGATGGAGAAGGCGATTAGTGATATTTTTGAGCTGTTTTGAAGGCTCCAATTATCATGGAGTGATTCAATACATTTAGACACTTCAAAAAGGCTCTTGAATGAAGTGACTTGTCTCTCGGTGTGAAGAGGTGTGTCTTCAAAGAAAAAAGGAGGGAAATTTGATTTCTCTTGAAATGAAAGTTGACCCTAATTAGAAAAAAAAGAGAGGAGTCTAGTGAAGAGAGGGGGGGCGAGAAGTTTGAAGAGAAGAGGCTGGCGTGGGAGAGAAGTTTTGGGAGAATAGAGGATTTTCTTCTAGAGTTGTAAGAGGAGAGAGAAGGTGAGAGATTTCCTGTTCATTTCATTTCTTAGAGAAAATTGAGTGTGATTGTAAAGAGAGATAGTGCTTAAAGGGAACTTCAAGGGATTTTCTTGAGAAGGAGTGTTAGATAAGTTGTATTCTTTCCTTTCATTTTTTGTAAACTTGTTTTTGATATATAAAATCTATATTTGGTCGTATTCTTCTCATGAATTCTGAGTAGTCTTCTTTATGTTTCTCCCTATAATGAGATATGATTTTGTAAAGAATTATATTTATTATATGAGGTTTTAAACGTCAATAAATTGTGATGATTCAAACTCTGATCTTCAGTTACTTTTCAATTAGGCCAATTGAAGTGTTAAAATTTGTTAAGAAACATAAGATCCGAAAGGGCTATGATTTCTACAATAAGGTAAGAGTTACATTCAATTTCATGGATGAGAATGTAGTCCATGGGGTTGCGTGCAAATAAAAAGGGAAATATACTTTGATGGGTGCAAAATTGGAGATTTTTAGGTGATAGATTAAAATTCCCAATTTGGTTCAACTGATTGGAAAACTGAAAACTAAAGCTAGATTGTTAGCGCTCAGGTGAGGGAAAAGTCAGAACTCTGGAGTGGCAGCCAGTATCGTCTAAACTTAACCACAGATTTAGGTACCAAATTCTGGATTAGTTAATGTTTTTTATGGACTCTTAGAGGGTAAAGAATAAAATTGTTCATATTTGACGTAATACAATTTATATGTATTTTAAATTTTTTTAATTAGTTCACAATCCAAAAACTCATTGTATAGAGGGAAGTATGCTTTCTTAAGTTTGAACTCTTCATTACAAAACTTTGTTTAGTCGTTATAAGTTTACTTTTGATGTTTAGCAATTAGTTTAGTTAACTTAGTTCTTTTAACTACATTTCATTTAGCACACATTAAATTTACTTTAGATTCATTTTTCTTACTTAAGTTTTATAGTTTGAATACTGTGTTTGATGTTATAACTATAAGAATTTCTAAATCCCTATGGGATCCATACTTAGGACTCCATTAGAGCCCTTTATTTCTTGAGCGATACATATACTTGCGTTATTATTACAGTTTGACAGCTTAAAGAGTTTAAAAGATAAAAATATTTAAATTGAATTATATTTATTGGGAATGAACTGCATATTTAGTATTTGTGTTGTCATGAGTGTATTATAATAATGAAAGATATTTGCAAAGCACTACAAAAACCAGCACATCAAGTTTTTGGTACCATTGTCGGGGAGTAACGGTAAATTACTTTATAATTTAGAACATTTTATTTTAACTGAAAAACTATTTGTAGTTTAATTAAATATTTTTATATTTTAGTTAGTTTGTTTATTTTTATTGCTTATTGTGTTTGTGTATGTGTAGTTTAAGATCGATAGGTTTAATACATTACAATTCAGAGTTAGAAAGAACTATTAGAAAAATTTAAAAACAACAAAAAAAGTTAGAAAATTTGAAAAAAATTGCTAAAAGCTTAATAATTTTGGAATTGAAAATGAACATCATCAAAGACCTTTAAAAGATTATGCTAATCCCACAATAGATGAAATTCATTTGAGTATACAAAATTTTGTTGTAGCTACCAATTCATTTTAGCTTAAACCTGCTATTATCCAAATGGTACAAAATAATCAGTTTAGGGGAACACCGACTGAAAATCCTAACTTACACCATGCTGGTTTTCTAGAATTATGCGCTACATTTAAATATGATGGATTGTTGAATGATGCTGTCAGACTTACACTTTTTCCTTTTTCATTAACGGATAAAGCTAAGATGTTGTTAAACTTGTTAACACGTAGATCTATCAGAACTTGGGGAGACTTATCACAAAAATTTTTATCTAAATATTTCCCACCAACGAAAATTGCTAAGCTTAGAAATGATATTACATATTTTTGTCAATTTGAAAGAGAATCAAGTTATGAAGTTTTGGAAAGATTTAACGATCTCCTTAGGAAGTTTCCACATCATGCATTGCCAGATTGATTATAATTCAAAATTTTTGTAATGGATTGGTTGGATCTCTTAGATCTAT
>NW_018250786.1:0-51317 GCF_001263595.1 Phalaenopsis equestris | reverse complement strand
AGACCTCAACCAAAAGTGAGGTCAACAGTAAGCAAGTTGAATTTGTTGCTTATTGGATCAATTATGTGCTAAGGAATGTATATCATGATGAGTACATTGCATTCATGATGACTGATTCATCAATGGATAAAGTGATTGCCTTTTTGACTGATGAAAAAGGAGAATGGAAGATTAAGAATAATAAATAGTTAACTTCTCCACTTCTACGTCGACTAGTCAGTCAAAGGTATGACATCGCTTCATTTTTGCTAAGTCATTACCAACAAATCATCTTGTTGATGTTACGAAGGAAAGAGCGGTGTTGAACTATTGCATTCAAAACATGAAAGCAATAAATATTGTTGCAATTATAGTTCATCATTAACCGAGTATAGCTAAGAGCTCTACAACTAGTGGGCCCTGATTTTCAATTTATGTGAGGAATCAAGAGTAGAGTCCCATAGAAATGAAGAAAGATTACAAACACAAAATTCTATTAGGAAGCATATGATTCAAAGAGTTGAATCATATGGTGAATCGCAAGGTGGTAGAAGGGATAGAACCTCTACATCAGCTGTAGGAGCATCTACTTCTCGCTCTGCATCACTTGAAAATATTATAGAGCAACTCATGATTTAACAAATGGATATAGTTAATATTCAAAATTATATTGGAGATATTGGATGCAAGAAATGCTTATAATGATGAATATCAGCAGAGGAGAGTTCAGCATGATATAGATTTTGAGAATGCTATGGTAAGACTTCTTAGGGGTGAGCTTAATGTGGAATGTCCTCCTTGCCCCAGTTTCACTCCCTATGCTCCTATACATGATGAAGATGAGGAGGAAGAAGAAGAAGTTGAGGAAGGTGATGAAGAGTGATATTTTTATGAGTTTAGTTTAGTATGTTTTGATGTTCGTTTGTTATTTGTGATTGAGTTGTGCTGTACTTCATTTAAGATTGTTGTAGTAAATACTTTTATTTTGTGTTGCGGTAGTAACTGTAGATTTTTACTTTTCATGCATTTTTAGTAATTTCAATTTTGGTCTCAATTTCGGTATTTATGTTTTTAATTCTTAGCAAATTCTTTAGAATGTATTATGTCTCATTTATTGCATGCATGTTTTATGCTAGATTTACATTCTCCTGCAGTCATTCTATCCTGATTATGAATGTATATAAATTTGATTGGATGTTGTAGTAGCTAGTAGATTCAATTACTTTTCCTTCCTGATACATTTTATGGAATTAATTGTAAAATATTTAAAAATCCTAAGTTTGGGGGGAAGAAAAATTTCTTTTGAAATGAAGTAAACTAAATTTTATTTCTTACTCAATTAACTATTTTTTTAAAAGTAATTTAACATGACCTTAGATATTAAGATTTAACTTTAAATTACTTTACTTATGTTTATAAATATTATGATAAATTTAGGTAAAAAGTTTTTAATAATGAAGGTCAATTCTAAAGTTAAAGATATTTGGTATGATAGGATAAGACTATGTTTTCTATTTAAGTAAGGGAAATTGTATTTTTGAAGTGTTAAGAATTTTAGAGTTTCATGTAAGAAGAAAAATATAAGACTTTATGAAAAATCATAAACTGATATGAATTTAATAAGTGAAGAAAGGTAAGGAGTTTTAATCTTAAGAAGAGGATAGTGAAGTTCAAAAATATTAAAGGCTATCTAAATATAGTAATCCTCACTTGAAAAAAAAGAAAAAGAAAAAGAAAAGCAAGGATTGAAAGGATCCTACAAGAAAAAAAAGAGTAAAAGAAAAAAAAAGAAAAGAAAAGAAAAATAAAGTGAGGAGAGACTTGAGGAAATGCCTAATAAGAAATTGGCTTCACATGAATCAACTTAAGGAAGGAGCTTTATAACTTTTTCTAAACTTGTATTGGAGTATTAGTAGTATTACTAGTAAAGTTTTCATGAAGTTATTTTTTATATGAATGTTCTAAATATCCTTAATATGATAAATTGCAATTGTTATTTAAATGAATAGAAATTCAAAAATCTTAAAATTGATTATTAAGTACTCTTAGATAAGGAATTTGAATCTAAGTTATTAATGGTTTTTCTTAAATTTTGTTATTCTATTTATTAAACTGAAGTATAGAAGTTATGAGTTGATCTCTATCTTAAGTCATATGCTTTTATTTAATAAGTGTCACTTGAGGACAAGTAATATTTTAGTTTGGGGGATTTTGATACACCAAGAGAATATGTTGTTTTAAGTATATGATTTATACCTATTTTTGGTGATATGACACTTTGAAGAAGAGTATTTTTGTGTTTTTGTTGCACGTATATCATTTTTAGGTACTTGGAGAAAAAATAGCAAAAAGGACGAAATTTGGAGCCAAAACAACAAATTTTTGGAATCTCGCGCATGATGCGCCAGATTGGCGCATGATGCATCATTTGACAAAGGCTTGGCGCATAATGCGCTAGATCTGGAGACAGATGCGCCAAAGATGACTTTTTGCGGATTAAGACTGTTCAAGATAAATTTTGCATGAATTTTCAAAGGGACACTTGTATAAAACACCTTTTGGAGTATTTCAATGCATCTAGAAACTTTAGAAGGTTCTTTTATGAAGGGATATGTCTCTTGGATCAAATGTCACATCTTTTGAATTCAAAAGATTTAACTTTTGGAGAGAATTTTGAATTCCTTTTGAAAGGAGGCAACCCAAAATAAAAGAAGGAGACTTCAAGGAGTTGGTGTGTGATGTGAAAGGCAAGAGGAAGAGATAAAGAGAGAGAGTCAAGGGCTTGGAGATTTTATTCTAGTGTTGTAAGAGGAGAGGGAAGGTGAGAGATTTTTTCTTCATTACACTTCTAAGAGAGAATTGAGAGTGCTTGTAAAGAGAGAAAGACTTGAAGAGAACTTCTAGGGAATTGCTTGGGAAGGATTGTGAGATAAGTTGTCTCTTTTATTTCTTTTATTTTGTAAACTTATTTTTATGTATGAAATCCATATTTTTTTGTATCCTTCTCATGAATTATGAGAAGTCTTGTTTAACCTTCTCCCTACTTTGAAATATGGTTTTGTGAAGAAGTAATTTTTTTTATTTTTTATGGTTTTAAATGTGAATAATATGTGATAATTTGAACTCCTATCTTCATTTAATTTTCAATCTGACCAATTGAAATGTTAAAATGTGTTGAGAAACATATATTCCAAAAGGGCTATGATTTCTACAACATGAGGAGAATTACATTTGATTTTATGGGAGAGTATATCATTCATGGATTTAGGTGAAAATAGATATGAAAATATACTTTGTTGGATGCAGAATTAGAGATTTTATGGTGATAAATTAAAATCTCCATTTTAGTCCAGTTGATTAGAAACTGATGCGAGATTGTTAGCCCTCAAGGGAGGGAGTTGTGGGAGCTCTGGAGTGGCAGTCGGTGTCCACGCAGCCTAACCTGAGAATCATGGACCAAATACTGGGTTTGTCAATGTTCTTTTAGCACTTGGAAGAGGGTAAAAAATAGGATTTCCTTTATTTAGCACAAAATAGTATATTATATATGAAATGATTTTAATTTCTTCACAATCCTTATGCTCATTGTAAGGGGAAGGATGCTTTCTTATATTTAAACTTTCCATCAGCAAAAGTTTAGTTTAGTTTTAGTAATTTTACTTTTGAAAGTTTAGTTTCTAGTTTAATAAACTTTATCTTTCATCTGTATTTTAAATAACATTCACTTTAGTAGTTAATATTCAAATTTCACACTTTACTTATTGTATTTATAAAATAGTACTTTACATTATAATCGAAAGATCTATTTATAGGCATTTCCAACTTCCCTGTGGGATCAACATCTATGACTCCATTAGAGCCCTTTATTACTTGAGAGATACGTATACTTGCCTTTTTTTAAAAGAGGATTTTGCAATTTAAAAGAGTTTTAAAGATAAACGATTTTTATTAAAATTATTTTTGTTGGGATTACATTGAATATTTATTATTATATCTCTCGTGTGCATTTTGTAATATTAAAAAATAATTGTAAAATTAACACACTAAATCTACCCGCATCACTCAACAATCCCTAGGTTAACTTCCTTTAATTCATCGACTGTTGACTTAATTTCCTCTTTAAACTCTAGCGAAGCATAATCTATCGGAGAGTCTTCAAAATCATCCTCCATGTTGAGGAACTCTTCCTCCATTCTGCTAGTAACAACCATTTAAAATTCCAAATCATCGACTAGTCCTATCATACCAAATCTGAGACCTTGTTTCGAGTTGAAAGTTCAACCTTTAACATTCCATAACTTCTCAAAAAGGTGTACTTTATCTTTCAGCATTTCATTTGGCACACAAACCTGTTGAATTAATTTTTCTATGCAAGGAGAAAAGTAACCAAATGATAATTCTATTGATTCATTAGAATCATCCTCTTCCAAATTTACATGGTTTTCCTGATTAAGAGAAGGAGAAGCATGACAAAACTTGATTGGTTTCAAACCAGCATCCCAGACATCCTTGACCTCTAGACTCTTAATCTTTTATGGGTAGATTGGAGTTAGGTTCATGACGTGCATGTAGTGTTTGATCCGATCATACATTGACTCACATTCACTTTTCTCCACTTCTTTCAATAAGATCTCAAACCGTAGTTTCTTCTATTTTATCATCATCATCTCTTCATCGGACTTATCTTCATTAAAACTTTCTTCCATGTCAACAATCATTTTGGTTCTTTCTCGGCCGCATCTCCGACCTCGGCTCGGATGCATGAACTAAACAAACCTTCGCCAACTCATTGCAAAGGAGTGGTTGTAGATCGTTGAAGTAGAGTTAAATGATCTTGTTCTCGTGATCCCTTTGAATCTTCCATTATATTTGGCATGACTTTGCGAGAAAAGACAGTCTTCTTTGGAGGAGCGTAGTAGGTGACATCTTTGTGGATGCCTACTTCATGAATTGAAAACGGTTACAAATCCCCCTTATTGTAATGTTTTTTTTTCCTTCATTAAAATAGTTTATACACCAGGGCAGCGATGACGAGAACGTATTATGATGTGAATCCATGGTCGACTAAGCAAAGCATTGAATAAAATTTTCGTGTCAATGATATGGAATTTAGTGGTTGTTATTAGCACACCTACCTTCATTAGCAGCGCAATCGATCCAAGTGTTCTTTCTTCCTTCTAATTTAATCTTCTGAACATCATCTTATTGACGGTAAGCTCCTAAGCTTCAATATCTAAAAATGCTAACATCCGTAGACTCATTAAGTTGAGTGATGCTTCTGGATCTACCAAAACTCAGGAGAGCAAAAATATGCGGATGCTAATGGAAATGTACAGTGGTCAGTTGTGATCTGTAGTACCAAGCAAAAAAGTCTACATCTGACCAGACTGCTCATCCTAAATCCTCATAGGCTACTTTCCCTTATCGACCATTGCCAACATCCCAGACTGCTCTGTACTTCTCAATCTTTTCCAATGTTTCCATATGCCAGACCAGCTCTTGTAGATTGTTGGCCTTACTGAGTGGTTTCTCAGCTGGCTTGATAGTGAGTCCCTTGAGCATGAAGGCTACTGGACCATGAATGCTTTCAAGTACATTCTCAATCGCATGTTGTTCTTTTAGCTGAGGTTTACATTTCATGCTCAAGTTCCTTCATCTCAGGATGTAGTCAAAAAAGGCCTCATTGGGCTCTTTCAACCACGAGATCTCTTATGGTGACATGGTGCTATGCCCCAGCAAATCTCTTCATGAAAAAATGTTCCAACTTAGCAATGGTCTTCATTGATCCGTTGGGCAAATCAACATACCAATCAAATGCAATTTCTGATAAATTACTGACAAACTGGCAGAAAAGAAAAGCTTCATTGCCTCGTGCATTGCAACAACGGGCCCAAAACTGTGCTATATTGTGGCGGGGAATTCCGGTTCTACGAATATCTTAAAATTTTCAAGCACAAAGCCCTTATGGTATGGTATGGTATCAAATTCCTCTAGGTAAGGTCTACCCTTTAAAATTGATGCCCCTCTTTTTGGATTGGGCTAAGGCTTCCCACGCTTATTGCTCAACTAACTATGCAATATCTTTCTCTGACACAAAACTCTAAATAGAATCTTTCCTCTAAGGCTCATCACTATTTGTGGAGGCAACTTCTTTCTTGTCATCTACTATATATACAATCTCAGGCTGGTTGACCTTTGGAGATTCCATCTGCTGTGACTGGGACTGTCCATGTATTGTAGCCATAACGGCCATGGTGATGGCCAACTTCTGCATCCTTTTCTCCATCAGGATGATTTGTTTGTATCTCAGTTGAATGGCCCTATGTAGGTCATCCGTAGAATTCTCCTCACTAGAAAGTGGAGCATCGCGCAGATGCAACGACCCTAGTCTTAACAAAATTAATCTCGATGAACTCATCAAAATAGTTTGTATATTCAAAATCTTCATCATCAAAACCTTGCTCTTTGGCCAATTTTGAAATCTCGGCTCTAAGCATTTCCATTTTATCTTTGATTGCTTTTTCCTAAATCAATTTGAGATATGTAAGTCTTTCTTGAACATCATCTTGCTTGGAAATGGATTCTGTAACAATGGCAGTAAAAACCTCTGGCACATTTGACTATGATTCAATCCCCAGGACTACCCCACGGGCTCATCAAAATGTCTGGTGTGGCACCTTTGGATACCCACACTCTGTTCATTGATGTTGATGCCTTGAGATGGAGTGTCGTGGTGGAGGGATCGATGTGTCAAAGAGAAGTATGCTCCCCACTATGCGGTACAAGTACAACAGTAACATGTCTCTTACCTTTACTCCTCTTCGGGAAATCATCATGAATGACGGTAGGAGGTATCCTTTGACCTAGACATTACTTAACTGGTAGACATCTTACGGGCTTCAGAGAAATGATAGTTGAATCTATGATGGTGGCAACAGTACCGACTCGGTTCCCAAGATGAAATATGTCTGGAACACAAGCTGGAGGTACCTTTGTTGATCCCTGGAATTGGCCGATGGGTTTGCTTTTCTTCAAAATTTCACTTTTCATCTTGACTGAAATTACACAACCTACTCATTTGAGCAGCTCGACAACTGAACGTCCTTCCTTGGAAGCTAGCCTCTCAAATATAGTACAGACTTTGGTAATAGGAGTGAGCTTCTCCCTTTTCTTAGCATGATCCCGTAGTGACGGCAAAGCAACAACAATCCTATGGAGGCTCTCATATCCAGTGGTATCTAACAAAGGAAGAAACCTACTACAGAGCTTCTCCTGAGGAGAGGAGAAGTCTCAATCATTCTTAGTTCCTCCTACTGAGGAATTTCATCAACAAATACTAACTCTAACCTTAGTCCTGGAGGCCCACTAGATCTTGTTGTTATGATTTTTCTTCTATGCCTTAGTCAGTGGTGTAGCCCTTGTACTAGAACCAACCTCAAACACAGACCATAGGGTGATCCCGATTATCTTTATGCAATAGTATAACAATCACTTTAATTATAATTTTCATTTATATTTCCTTATTTTACAATAGTGCAAAAAACTTGATCCTGAAGAAAATAAGAATTTAACTTTTCACATTATATATATTGGGATACTATGCAAGTATACATATCATTACCAAGTAATATAAGACTTTTTCTATTAAGACCTGAATATCAAACCCACAGGTAGAATACACAATATGCACTTTTGAACAACAACTTTCTATTCTAAAAATACAATTACTTAAACTGTAAATATTTTCGCAGTATTAAAATTGAAATATTTTTGGTGTTTTCAATATATTGACAGAACAGTAACAACATAAAAAGATAATTTGAGTTTATGTAAAAGAAAAGTACTAAATTTAAAAAATATCTTTCCCTTATCATGTATTAGTAAGAAGTATAGGAATTATGTTGTGGAAGTATACAAAGTGTGTTTTGCCAAATAGGAGAAATTATATTTTTACCCTTACTAGAGATGCTATAAAGAACATTGGCTAATTTAAAATTTGAATAGTTCTGAAGACTAGCTAGGCAGGGAAGATACCAGCTCTCACTTAGAGTTTCCTCGATTCCCTCCACCTGGGGGCTAACATCTCTTATCAAAACCTAAAATAATAAATTCAGTTGGGGGCTTTAACCTGTCACTTTAAAGTTCTCTAACTCTACACCCTTCAATGATTATTTCCCTATTTATTATACTAAATCATATGAATTACGTTCCCATTCATACAACCTCAAGCGATTATTTTCAATTGTTGACTGAGAAAATACCAGCCTTGTTCTTACATGTTCTCACAACAAATTTTAACATCTGGATTGGCCAAATCAAGAAGTAAATGAAGTTCATGGATTTAAATTATCACAACTTCTTCATACATAAAAGATCAATACTCTCCACAACTTCCATCCAACACTTTAATTACTTATCATTTTAAGGAGAAACATAAGGAAAACTACTCAGAATTCTTGGAGAAAAGAAAGTAGAAATCATTGTCAATCCTACAAGATGTCTTGATTAAAACCAAAAGTAGTTTAAAAAAATAGATAAAAGCTTATCTCAAATCCTCCACCAAACTCTTGAAGTTCCTTTGAATCTCTTCCCTTTTACAACACTCTCAACTCTCCAAATAAAACTAAAAACAAAAGGAAAAGTAAATTTTTTGGTGCTTGAATCTCTCCATAAGATTCTCCACGATCTTCCTCTCAGGACTCCAACACTCTCTCCCTCTTCAAGCACCCACTTCAAATGTAAAAACTTCCTTCTTTTATAAATCTCCAAGATGTGCCTTGATAACTCTTCAAAATGTGTCTAAATTCGATGTATTCTCCAAAGGATGCCTCCTTTCTCAAGTTTTTTTAATTATATTTTTGTTCTTAGTGGTCATAACCACCCTCTTAAGCTAATAGGTGCCTTAAATACCTATTCAAAATTCGGCTAAATGATGAAAACTCGCGAAAATACCCTGCCTCTGGCGCTTAAGCACGGGGCCTCTGGCGCTTAGGAACGACCTTCTCTGTTTTAGCTGGTGCTTAAGCGACAGATCTAACTCTTAGGCACCAAAACAGTTTAGCACAATTTTCACCTCTTTGCTCCAAATTTGATCCTTTTTCACACCTTTTAACATTTTTCACCTTTTTACTTGCACCTAAAAGAAAAAACACATAAATACGTTCCATTAAAGCACAATATCTCAAAAATAGGTATAAAAATGTGTCTAAAAAACACTATATATTTAAGGTGTTGGAGGCAGGGTAACAACATATCTGACAAGTACAGGAACAACAGTTTTAATGGGTGTCAGGGTGGTAGCGAACTTTTCCTTCTTGTAAGATGGGTAGTGTTGGAGGCAGTTCAAATCAAATTCAGCGCATGGCTCCTAGACATCCAGGGTGGTGACTTTCATGATAACAAAAAGGGCCATGCCAAGCACGACCTTAAACTCATTGAATCAGGATCCAAACTTGATCATTGGATAAATTTTACGAGCGTCACAGCCGGTAAGCAGGTTGCAAGAAAAGGTGAGAGTTGGTAATATCATCGTAGCAGCTTTAAAAGAAAGTTTGAGGGTTATAATCGACCAATACCTCATAATTTTAGTGCAAGCGCAAAAGTTTACAAAGGTCGCTTTGAAAATTTGGCACATCCTTTTGTATTTTAATTTTCAATTTTCACTTTATTTTTATTTTAAAATTTATTGCTTATTTGTGATTATAATGTTAAAATGTTTTGATAAAAATTAAACAATGGCAAAGAGACGTAAAGACCTGGCTCAATTTGCAAGATAGCAAACCTGAAAGATACAAGAGAAAGGTGAAGTTAAGGACCCAGCACGGGATCAACTTCACGACGCACATTGCCCAGGTGAAACTAGTTCACCAACACAACTATTGGGGGTCCAATCCCACACAAAAAAAGAAAAATTCCAAAAGGACTCCTGAACATCTCTTATTAAAGATGGTTAAAATGACGGTCCTAGAATCCAAAAAGAGTTGACCATAATTGCCCAAGAAAGAAATGAGTAAAGTATGCAAACGGAAGAAAGGTAACATGGACCATGAGGGACATGAACACATTACCGACGTATGAAGATAAAACCTTTTGATCATAATGGAGAGAGAGACTAATCCACAGTGGAGTCGCGAGAAAATTGTTATATATCTTAAAAAAAGATGGTGGCAGCAAGGATTGCTTTGCTAAGGTTTTTGTGACAATGATGGTGGATGGCGGCTGCTCTCTGAAGGAAGACCCCTTTGGCTATCTAGTTTTAGTGTGGGAGTGGTCTCCAAGGCCTTTTTGGTCTTTGAAGAGCCTTTCTACAAGTTTTTCTGCTTTCCCAAACTTTGGCTTTCCAAATATTGAAGTTACTGTTCCATTGAAAGCCACTGTGCACTGAAGGTTCCTGTGGTTTCATTTTACTAGAGTTTGGTTCTTGTAGTATTTCACCTTTGATTGTTGTTGATTGAGTTTTACTTCATGGCTACTCCAATTGATTTGGAAACTAACATACACTACTCTAAAGCCACATTTACGGATGTGGTAGGCAGAAGTTATGGTTTTCAAAGCTCTGTGGAACAAATGAATTTCCCTAATTCCTTCCATCAGGGAGTTGATAATGCGAAAGATAATGGGGAACTCCCCTACATAAAACATTTATGCAAGAAATCAGGGAAACCTACATCTATTTTCTAAGATACTAAAATCCTCTCCTCATCAGACTCTTTCAAGTTCACTTTAATTGGAAAATTCTAATATGACCACCCTAAGATGGAAGCAATTAAAAAATATTATGAAGATCTAAAACTGATGAGTGATTGGAAATTTAGCCTGGTGGATGGTAGCATATGTCTATCCATTTATCGAGAGAAGAGGAATATATAAGAATCTTCTCCAAACAGGTGTTGAATATAGAGGGAATGGCCTTAGAATTGTTAAAATGGTCTCCTGACTTTGATCCTAGTCAGGAACATCCCATTATCCTTATTTGGTTCAAGCTCCCAAGCCTAAAGTTGCATGTTTTTGACCATAAAGTTCTTTTTACAATTGGTACTACTTTGGGCAGACCTATCAAACTCGATGTTCCCACCTAAAATCTTTCAAGGTCCTCAGCTGCCAGAATTCTGGTAGAAAGAGATATCACACTTCTTGAAATGGATGAAATTTGGTTAGAGACTACTCACAATGGCTACTGGCAAAAAATTGTGATGGAGCAAAGGCCCTACTATTGCACTCATTGCAAAATGTTTGGTCATACCAATGCAAGATGTTTCAGACTACATCCAAAGCCAAGAACCAACCCTATTCTTAAGTATACTTTAGCTCAAAGAGTGTTGCATCACCCTTTACATACTAAAACCCCACTCATCACATCTAAAAAGCCACAATAATCTGATCAAAGAATTATCAATGTTGACCCTCAACTAGATGAGGTTCCAACATTGAATGAGATTGCTCCCTCCAGAATTACTAATAGAAGTACTTTGCCTCCAAAAGATCCTACAGATTCAAGCATTATGAATCTGGTGGAGAATTATGGGGAACGACTGGAAGCCCAAACTGATCCACATAATAGCACTCCTACAAATATGTTTACACAGGCTATTTCTGAGAATACTTTTTCTGTGGGAAAAGGGGTGGAACATATGACCAATCCACCTGAACTAAATGAGGCCCATTCTTCTCCTTCTAACAGTGCTCTTGAACCTAATTTCATAGATCCATTGGATGCTATCTAAAGAGAACTAAATGTGGGCTAACATTTACAAAAAGTAAGAAAGAAAAAGAAGCAAGCTATAGCTGACCCCCAAAAGGAGACTATTGTTCTTGAAGCTGGAAGCTCCTATTCCACTAGAAGAGAATCTCTGTCAAGGCTTACTAGAGGGAGATACAAATCCTCCCATCATGATTAACCTCCTTTGTGGGAACATCAGGGGAGAGGCTCACCCAATTTCCTTAAAAATGCTTCTTTATCTCAATAGAAAACACAAAGTTTGGTGTATTGCTATCCTTGAAACAATGGTTCACACTACACTAATATTAACAATAAAATTTGGTTACTTTGCAGACAGGAAATTAATTGGACTATCATTATTGATGATCCCCAATTTGTCCACTTAAAATTTGAAGTGGCTGGGAAGACAGGTTTTACTTCTATCATTTATGCTGGATGTACCGAAGATGCTAGAAGATCCTTATGGAAAGAAATGATTAACATTAGTAGAAATATGACCTCCCCCAGGCTGGTGCAAGGTGATTTCAACTGTGTGGCTGAACTTGCTAAAAAAAGGGTGTTAGGCCACCCAATCTTCGTAAAATGACACAGTTCAGTGATAACATTAAAGCTGTAAAGCTTTTTGATCTGGGCTTCCTTGGAGCCTCCTGCACTTGGAGAAGAGGGAAGATCTAAGAAAGATTGGACATATTATTAGTTAATGACATTTGGTTTCAGACATTTTTGTGTACCTATGTTTCTCATTTATCCCTTGCAGGTTCAAATCACAGACCCCTTTTGATTTCAATCACTGCCTCCCCTCCTCAAGGTACTGCTTCATTCAGATTTCAAAACATGTGGGTAGAACACCCTAATTTCCTTAATATCATCAAGGAGCAATGGAAGGGCACTCAACACATTAATCCTATAATAAAATTGTTGCAAAGGCAGAAAGTGATGGCCCATGCACTTAAGCAGTAGAATTGGTCTTCTTTTGGTAATGTATATGAGAATGTTGATAAATTTGAAAAGAAACTAGTTGAATTGGAAACTGAGGTGGAAAATGGCAATGGGAATGAGACTGACCTTTTGACAAGTGTTTAGCAGGTTCTTCTAGCCACTGAGAGATTGGAAGAATTCCTTAGACAGAAAGCTGTTATCAACAGATTTATGGGGGGTGATAGAAACACTAGATATTACCATGCCTGCATTAAATACGAAAGGAAATGTAACATAATTCATAGAATTCAAGATGCTCAAGGAAAGTGGATTAATGATTATGAAGGTATTGCTAATAATGCTGTGGCTTATTATCAGGAACTCCCACTGCTCCACCTTCCACCCCAACTAAAGTGGACCCTTATTTCTTTCAAGAGGAACTGAATTACACCCAGAACCTCCAACTTGCTTTCATTGCTATAGAACAAAAGATTTTGGAAGCCCTTAATAGCATTGATAGCTCTAATGTGGCTAGGCCTGATGATTTTACTGTTGCATTTTATAAAAAAGCTTAGTATATTGTTCAGAAGGATGTAGTTGCAGCTACACAAAGCTTCTTCCAGGGCACTCCTCTCTCGAATTACTTTTTTGCTTCCAGCTATGTTCTTATCCCTAAAACAACTGAGAGTGTTAATTGGAATCATTTTAGGCCTATAAGTCTCACTTCAGTATTTGGTAAGATCTTCAGCAAAATCATTGTGGCAAGGTTGCAACCCCATTTAATTTAGCTTATCAAACCAAACCAAACTGTATTTGTTAAAGGTAGATCCGTTGCTGATAATATTCTGTTGCCATAGGAAATTTTTCTAGATATTGATCACCATTATAGAGGGGGTAATCTTATATACAATTTCGACCTTTAAAAAGCTTATGATACAATTTAGTTGTCTTTCATTGTATATATCCTCACAACTAGGGGATTTCCTCAAGATTTATGCACCATCATTTCTAGATGGCTGAAATACAACTCACATTCAATTTTACTCAATGGAAAGTCTCATGGGTTTTTCCTAGCCGCAAGAGGAGTTCAACAGGGAGACCCACTTTGCCCTTCAATTTTTATTCTGGCTATGGACTATCTTTCAAGAACATTAGACCATGCTTTGGCTCAAAACAACCATGCAAGATTTCATCACATATTTTTAGTGGAGGTCACCCATCTCATGTATGGTGATGACATCATTTTATTTTCCAAAGACAACAAAAATGTAGCCAAATTGATACAAAAATGTCTGAAGCAGTTCCAAGGCACCTCTGGTATAAGTTTCAACATTTCCACATGTCAACTTATTTTTAGTAAGCACTAATCCTGCAGTTAAACCCTGGATTGGGCAATTCACTGGGTACTCTACTTCTGCCTCCCTATTCAAATATCTTGGGGTGCCACTCATCAAAGGAAGAGCTAAGAGAATCCAATTTGATGAAGTTATTTCCAAAATTAATGAACAACTAAATTGTTGTACAAATTATTTCTTATCCAATGGAGGTAGAATCACTCTTCTAAAAAGTATACTAACATCCTTCCCTTCAGACATTCTCTAAGTTACATCTATGAAGAAATATACTCAAATGCTACTTGAAAGAAGCTTCAATCATTTTCTATAGTCTGGCCAAAGACAACAACTACATTGGACAAGCTGGCAGAAGGCAACTAAACCTACTACAACTGGGGGATTGTTTAAAGGTTTGCAGCATCTCCAACAAATTAATATGTGTAAACTGTGGATAAAATTTAGAATGCAAAGCTCCCTTTGGGATAAATTCATGATGGGAAAATACTACAAACATTCCCACCTAAATTTGTTTGTCAAGAAGCTGGGAGATTCAAGTATATGGGAGATTTTACTAAAGAACAGGCAACAAGCCGAAAAGTTATTCCTTTGGGATCTTGGTAAGGGCAATGTTCATTTCTGATTGGATTAGTGGTGTCCACAGGAACTACTACCTACCAGACCTACTGATTTTGATCCTAATTTACTAGTATCAGATTGTTGGAGTGTTGATTCCTGGTCTGATGAAACACTCCTTTCTATGCTGGACCAAACTACAGTTGCTTGCATCTCCAAAATCCCTTTTAGTGCTCAACTCAAGTAAATTCTAAAGTATCTCTAAAGCCACCTACTCTAATTTATTCAACTGGAATTATGTTCCATGGGCTGATATTATTTGGTTTGGAAAGAGTGATATCATTTTGAATAAATTCATTACTTCTATGGCATTTTTTTGCTGGAGAATCTTCCATAAACTCCTCCTTATTGATGACCTCCTAAAGTTAAAGGGTCTGAGATGCCCTTCCAAATGTCATTGATGTCTGAAAGCTAAAGAATCCCTCTCCCACTTATCCTTTGAGTGATGTTTTGCATAGCAGGTCTGGAGAGATTTGATCAAAGTTTTGAAGGTAAACCAAATGGTTTTAGATTAGTATTCCCTTTTTTCCTACTGGCAAGCATGTAAAAATTTAAAGCTGCCTTTTTGTCCCTTTTGTGGTGGGTTGTTTTTTTTGGATGGCTAGAAACAAATGCAAATTTGAAAATCACCCTCCAGCACATCTAACGGCCAGCAATTGCTATAAAGCCTTCATTGTCAAACTGATTAAATATAAGGGATTCCCTGAGAACTGTTGCACTATTAGCTGCCCTCCAACCAAAACTTGTACAGTCTCCAAGGTTTATTGGATCAAGCCTCTCACCCTTTTATTAAAGCCAATACAGAAGGGAGTTTCTTCCCTTCAAGTACATTCATACCTTGGAGACTGTACAATGACACCAGATACTTTGGACTCTTGCTTCATTCCCCAATCCTACTAGAAATTACTTTTGAAAGTTTAGCATTTAGTTTAGTTAAATTTGTCTTTCAACTGCATTATATTTGCACTTTACTTTTGTAATTTTAAGAAAGTACTTTACATCATAATTTTAGGAACTTATTGCAGGCATTTCTAACTTCCCTTTGGGATTGATATCTTGGACTCTATTGGAGCCCTTTATTACGTGAGCGATACGTATACTTACGTTATTATTAAAGGGGATTTGGCAGTTTAAAGATTATTAAAAGATAAAACTACTTTAATTGAAGTTATTTTATTAGGATTGATTGCATATTTTGCTATTATATCTGACGTGTGTATTTTATAATATTGAAAAATATTTGCAAAACTAACACGCTAAATTCACCAGCATCAAGTTTTTGGCACCTTTGTCGGGGAAGTAACGGAAAGCAGTAGTAAGTTATTTTATAATTTATAGAATTTTATTTTAAAAACTAAAAACTAAAAAAAGGAGTGTTCGTAGTTTATTTTGATTTTTTTTATTGATGTGTGTTAGCTTATTTTTAAATTACTTGTTGCACCTGTTTATGTGTAGTGTAAGATTTAATGTAGTGTAAGATCTAAAAATTTAGTACCTTAAGATTCTGAGTTAGAAAGAATAATTAGAAAAATTCAAAAACAACAAAAGGAGATAAACCATATTAGCAAAATGGCTTGCAATTTGAATAATGCTAGAAATGAAAATGAACATCATCAGAGACATTTAAGAGATTACGTTACTCCTACAGCAGATGAGATTCATTTAAGTATACAAAATCTTGCTCTAGCTGCCAATTCATTTGAGCTTAAGCCTGCTATTATCCAAATGGTTCAAAATAATCAGTTTGGGGGAACACCAACTTAAGATCCTAATTTACACCTTGTTAGTTTTATAGAATTGTGTGCTACATTTAAAAATGATGGAGTATAAAATGATGTCGTTAGATTTAGACATTTTTCTTTTTCATTAAGGGATAAAACTTAGCATGGATAAAGGATGGCAAATGTTCCTGGAGGTCTATTTCTAAGTGCAGTAGCAATACATTCACATACGACTGTAACTCTTCAGTTAGTATTTCAATTTTCAGAAGGTTGGGCTTAAGAGATATTTCACGTACGACTGTAGCTCTTCAGTTAGCTGATCGATCTTAAAGGGTTATAGAATTTGTTTTGGTAAAAGTTGATAAATTTATCTTTCTTGTGGACTTTATTGTATTAGCTATGGAGGAAGATAAGAAAATTCCTATCATTTTCGGAAAACCATTGCTAGCCGCTGGAAGAGCTTTGATAGATGTGCAGAAAGGAGAACAAACTATGAAAGTTAATGATCGAGAGGTTAAATTTAATATTATAAAGTTAATACAATACCCTGTAAAAGAACAAGAGATTGAATGCTTCAGAATGGATATTAATGAATATCTAAGCCATGAGTATTTCAAAAAGACATTTGAGAGAGAATTTGAAAAGGAATGTAAGGATAATCAAGATAAGGATAAAATTCAAGATGATCTACAAAAGTGAGTAAAGAAAATTTGGATAGAGAAAGATTTGAAATGTTAGATCCCACAGAAAGTAACAAGAATTTGATTTCATCTATTGAAAAACCCGTTGAACTAGAACTGAAAACACTTCCAACACATTTGAAGAATGCATTTTTAGGAGATTTATCTACATTATCCATTATATTATCCTCATAATTAACTAATAAGTAAGAACAACAGTTGTTAGAAAATTTAAGAAGATATAAAAAAGCCTTTGGATGGACATTAGCTGATATTAAAGAAATCAGTCTTTCAATTTGTACGCAAAGTTTTGACCTCACTTTTGGTTGAGGTCTAATTTCCTCCTTAGTATCCTAGGGTCTAGCCATAGGACTTTTCTGTTGACTATTCTTAGATAACTAGAAAAAGAAACCCTCACCATTAAAAATTCTAAACTCTTCTTTGCTCAACTTGAAGTCCCCCATATGGATCCTGACCTCTAGCACTTAGTAGGTTGGGTCAATATGGGGGAGTTTAAAGGGAATCCCCATAGGACTTCTTGGCGTTAAGGTTGACCCTAGGTGTTGGTCTGAAGCTATTTCACTTCCTTAAACTTACTTTCACTCACATTCACTCACAAACCTAAACCCAATCTGGTTAACTTTGATCTTTTGATATTTTGGGAGACTCATGTAGATGGTCCCCTAGACCCACTAGCCATAGGTTGAGGTCTAGCCAAGACCAGTACATGAATGACCCAAACTAGAGGATTCCATTGGTCCATAGCTCAAATAGGGTGGTTGGCATTCCAATTTTACCCAAATACACAACCTAACCTTTTGCCGCCCAAATCTACCAAAATACCCCTCATTTGCCCAAAATTTCCAAAATGCCCTTGGTGGCCCAAAATTTCCCAAAACCCTCAAAATCATTTCAAATGTCCCCAATATCAATTTGAACCCTTTAATTGAACCCAATTTAACCAATTTGGCCAAAACCCCCAAATTGCCCCTAAAGGCCCAATTTCTTCAAATTCACCCCAAATGTCCCTCAATTTCACTCCAATATTCCCCAATTTCATTTCTAAACTCAAATTTATCATACTTATGATCATTTCAAACCATATCAAATTCCAACTGACCCAAATTTGAGTCTAATTTCAACCCAAATCAAAAAGACCCAATTTAGCCCAAAATCAAAATCCCACTCAACTGAACCCCCAAAGCTTTCCAATTACACCAATTATGCATCCTAAAATTTTTGAAACATCTCTACATATCAAATTGAGTCCTCAATTGGACTTTCTCAAGCCTCAATTTCCCTCAATTTTAAACCCAAATACTCAATTTCAACCCAAAGCCAAAATTCCCAAATTTGCCCCAATTTAGCCATGTGCCCGAATTCCACCAAATTGAATGCCCTAACCCAAAGAATTGGCACCCAATCAATGTCGAGATTTCTTTATGACATTCCCCTAAACCATTTTGAGCGATCAATTTGAACCTAGCCCAACCAAAGCCAACCCTAAGCCCAAGTCTAACCCAACATACCCAAATTCATCAAATGTCCAAATTCCTTCAAATTTCCCACAAAATCAACTCAAAATCACTCGAGATCTTTTCTAATTATTTGTCAAAATCATCCATACCAAATTTCTCAATCAATTGAGTCCATTATCATGGCTAGCTTAACCCAAACCCAACTTCAAGACAATTCGACCCAAACTGAACCCCTTCACCAAAATTGACTAGCCATACCAAAGTGACCAAATTAATGTCTCCACAATTAATGTCACCACAGCCACCATTTAGACTCTATTGACTAGCCTAAACCCACCTAAACCACCTATGTGAGCTATGGTCCAATGGTCCCTTGATTTAAGGTATCTTAATCATATTTAGCCATATTTTGAAAATACTTTGCCATCATCACTCTCCACTGAGAGTAAATCATAACTAACCCTCCCCTGACCTCACTGCGCCAAGAAGTGACCATACCCTAGTCAGCCACCACCTCAGCCATTAGAAATAGCCAGCACAAAGGTACCCCCATTGGCCAAAACCATAAATTAAACCTCCCTGAGCTGGCCAAGTCTGATTTGTCACTATAGCTCTTCATCCCTCCACCTAAGCATTGTCTTGAACCCACTGCCAAGCCTTGAGCTCAACCAGATAGCCATGGCTATAAGTTAACCCCTTCACGGATAATAAGGAGTGTGCCAAAATCCGTGGGGAAACTCTGTCAAGATCTTACTAGAGTCTCTCCAAACCATCCTAAGTGCAATCCCCTACTCTCAGTCACTCACAACCACCAACTAAAGACAATTTCATAACTGAAAGTTGCTCTAAAACCAGGACAAATTTCTCCACTCTACCATAGTGCACCATACTTCAATTGAACTTGCACAAACCATCCATAGAGAGATAGAAGTTGATTCCACACAAAAGCCCCATCACAAATAGCCCGTAGCATAGCTATAGACAAATACCTGAAATCCAATTTGATTTAAATCATACCTAGAAAATTCACCAGAGGCTAGGACCTCATCTGAAGGTTTGTTGGACCCAATCAAAGCTACCACAACCATTTGATTGAGGCCTCCCCTCTTAGATAAAGGTATTGAACCTCAACCCTAAACCAAGCTTGTTTTGATTCTTCATGTATAATGGCTTGATTTCATGCTTGATTAACCATATAAACATACTCTTGAGTAGATGATGGTTTAGAAACAAATCCCATGCAATTTGGTCGTGTCCAGACAAAGATCTTAAGGTTTTAGCATGAACAGTTCTCGGGTTAAGTCATTTGGGGATGATAATGAGGGGTCGTCTGATCTCACGCTTATTTGATAAACGGAGGAGATCAAGCCACACAAAGATATGATACATAAAGCACGGTACATGTGGCAGCTGAGGTGGATGGCGACGTCAAATGAATGAGCACCACGTATGAGTTTGAAGCCGTCGTAGGATGAGTTGGTGCCACGTGTTTAAGTAGAAAATTATGGATTTTATGGATTTATTTAAATGTCTAAAACTCAAAAATACATATCTTTCTCTAGAAGAATCATAAAATAAAATAGAAAAAACCCTCTTGCTCAGTGAACAAAAAAGAAAAATGTGGACTAAAAATAAAAATTATTTTCTTACTCCCTCATTTTTAATGAATTAAATAGTCTCTGGAGTATTTTAATTCGTTATGATCAAGCAACCAAGACTTGAGATTTTTAGGGTTTATTCCATATGATAGAGGAGATGTTCTTTTATTTTTCTAAGATCAGAGAGTATCTCTATGCTTCTAACCATAATTTTCAACTTAGGGTAATTATTTTGGCTTATTTTAAATATATAAATTAGAATAATTGTTGGAAAATTATGAGAATATTTTTAAATAGGTTTCCTGTGGTCAGAGAGTCTTAGTAAAAATTATATAATTATTTGAATCATTTTGTACATTTCTATTATTAATTAAATGCATATATCTTATTTTAAATTGTGTTAATTAAATATTAATAAAAAATTGACAAAATCAATTCCACACTAAAATCATGTTTTTCACCTTTAAAAAGTTAAAAATTATTTGATAACTTTGAGCATTAAAGTTGACTTTCCAAGAAACATTGTAATTTTGTACAAAAATAATTATATTAAATTAAATACACTTAATAATCAAATAATAATAATAATAATTTAACTCAAAAAAATCATGAAATTTTATCTGTGTTTCGGTGACCTAAGGGGAGCTTTAGTAATTTTCTCATGAATAAAAAACTTTATTTGGATAGTTAAGTAAAATCAACTTTGAAAATCCTACTTTCTAAATTAAAATAATTATTTAAATTAAATTAAAATTAAAAAACCCACATTTTCTCCTCTAATGTTTTTGATGACCCATGGATAGGACACTCCGAAAATTCTCAAAGTCATTTGAATTTTGATTAATGAGTTATGAGATGGAGAGACCCAAAGGCAGAAGGGCATCTTTAGATTTTAGTGTATTAATCAAAATTTAGGATTAATTAAAGGTAAAATGGGTAATTTTTGACTCTAATGAACATGTTTGGATGATTTGAATATAATGCGATTAAAAGGTAGAAACTCACTTACCACCTTTGCTATAAAATGAACAAAAAATTCTAAATTCCTAAATCATCATGACTTGGAAGTCAATTAAGATCAAATGATTCTTAATTGATGGGCTTAAGTTAGGAAGATGATTATTTACTTATCTTTGGACTAAAATAGATGATGATGTGATCTTTCAATAAGAACATATGTCACTTAAACCAAAATCTTAACCACCATCAATTTCCTCGTTATGATTATTAAGGCCTTGGTAGTGACCTAGGCTCAATTTATAAACTCAATTGATTGGATTTAGAAGATAATATGTTGGTGATTAACAACTTTAAACACAACTAGACAAACTTTAATTATGAGCACCATAATCTTTTATGACTCAAGCTTGCCTTAGGGGCACGTGATACTCCAAAATAATATATTGTTTTAAGTACCTATTTTATGCTTTTTTTGTTATATTGCACTTTAAAGAAGGATATTTTTGTATTTTTGTTGCACGTATATCATTTTTAATTATTTGGAGCAAAAATGGTAGAAATGAGGAAATTTGGAGCACTTGGCTCTTGATGCGCTAAAATTCAGAGAGTTGAGAGCCAATTTTGGATTCTGGTGCATGATGCGCCAGAGACGACTTTTTCAAATTAAGGTAGTTTGAGATAAATTTTGCATGAATTTTCAAAGGGACACTTGTTCTACACACCTCTTGGAGTAATTCATTGCATCTAGATACTTTAAAAAGTTCTTTTATGAAGGGAAATGACTCTTGGGATCAAATGACACATCTTTTGAATTCAAAAGAGTTGACTTTTAGAGGAATTTTTTGAGGGAACTTTGAATTTTTTTCCAAAGGAGGCAGACCAAACTAGAAGAAGAAAACTTGAAGAGGCTAAGCGGGGGACAAAAAGAAGAGCTTTTTGGGCGTCGCCTAAGAGAGAGAGAGACAAAGAAAAGAGGAGATTTTCTTCTAGTTTTGTATAAGGAGAGGGAAGGTGAGAGATTTCTTCTTCATTACATTTCTAAGAGAGAATTGGTGGTGATTGTAAAGAGAGAAAGACTTGGAAAGAACTTATAGGGATTTGCTTGGGAAGGATTATGAGATAAGCTGTATTTTTATTTCTTTTGTTTTGTAAACTTGTTTTTATATATGAAATTGGTATTTTGTCGTATCCTTGTCATGAATTTTGAGTAGTCTTCTTTATCCTACTCCCTACTTTGGGTACATTGTAGATTTTATTTTCCATGGTTTTAAGTGATAATAATTTTTTACGATTTGAACTCCGATCTTCATTTACTTTTAGATATGACCAATTGAAATGTTAAAACTTGTTGACAGACATATGTTCTTAAATGATAAATGATTCCTAAAACATATGGAGAATCACATTTGATTTCATGGGATAGTATGTCATCCATTGGATTTTATGCAAATAAATAGGGAAATATACTTTGTTGGATGCAGAATTGGAGATTGAAAGGTGACAGATTAAAATCCCTATTTTGGATCAGTTGATTGAAAACTAATGCGAGATTGTTAGCCCTCAGGGGAGGAGTAGTGGGAGCTCTGGAGTGGCAGCTATTATCCTCCCAGCCTAACTACGAAATTATGAACAAAACATTGGATTAGTCAATGTTCTTTATACACTCGAAAGAGGATAAAGAATAGGATTCCTCCTATTTTACACAAAATAGTTTTTATATATATTTTCAAATGATTTCAATTTCATCACAAACAATGTACCCACTGTAAAGGGAATGATGCTTTCTTAAATTTGAACTTTCCGTCACAACAAAAACTTTGTTTAACTTTCATAATTTTACTTTTGAAAGATTAGTATTTAGTTTAGTTTAATTTCTGTAATCTTACACCTGCGTTGTAATTAGCATTCACCTGAGTAGTCAATTTTCAAATTTTTCACTTTACTTTTATTTTTTGTTTTTATTATAAAATAATTTCCATAATTTACTTTAGGATTTTCCAACTTCCCTGTGGGATTGATATCAAGGACTCCATTAGAGCCCTTTATTCTTTGAACGATAGTTATACTTGCATTGATATTTATGAGAGTTTTGGCAGTTCAAAAAGAGTTTTAAATGATAAATTATATTTTTTAAAAGAGGTTTTTTAGGATTATATTGCATATTTATTATAAATCTGCCTGCATTGAGTTTTTGGAGCAGTTAAGTGGTGTCAACTTCATAAATATTTGCATATACAAATCTCCATGTTAGCACCCACCCACGTAACTCTTAAATGAATTATTATTTGATTAACAAAGTGTCCTAGCCTTGGGATAAACAGAAGATAAAGTTTTCTTGAGCAATGGGATAACCTTAGCTTTACCTTGGATGAATAATTGAACAATATGATAAGTTCAAAATGAACTCAAAATATTTCAAGAAACCTCTAAAGTGATTCAGGGTCACGCCCTAAACACTTTTGAATCTCTTGAATATTTTGGAGGGCAAATTGAACTTGCTATGATTTGTTCTAAAATTATCCACTAAGATCTTCCGAGACTCAACAAAGTCATAACTTGGGGTTTGGTAGTTATACCTTCATATACTACTACAATTTGAATTCATACATGTTTCCAAAGCTAACCTTTCAGGTTGAGGAGTGGGAAGAATCGACATGTACACTTTTAAGTTTTTGCAATTACTTTTTCATACCTCATATTTCTTGCTTGTATGCTCAAAGTAACTCTACATGTCAAAACTGAAACCAAAATCAAAACTAAAATTTAAACAAAATAAAATTCACTGCCACAACAGTCAAAATATAAGACAAATTAAAATTTAATCATAAATAAAACAACAACAAAAAATTGTAACTAAATTAAGATGTCTCTATCAGATGATCAGGAATCCCTCGGAAAAAGTAACCTATGGTTGCTAACGAGATTTCCCACTGTTTAAATGAAAGTATGGAATTCATTAAGTAGAGTTTAAGAAATTCATTTGGACTAAGTGAATCTGAAAGAAAATAGTGGCGTCGGAACGAGGGAACCGTAGGATCCTAATTGGTATCTCTCTAATCAACTTTAACATTCCCCATAACATTCAAATAACCTTATCCTTAGGAAATATTTGATTTGACATCATGACTCGACACATTAGAAAACTTAAACTCACCATGATAAGGAGCTTGAAGCTAGCATTTTGGGTAGCATGACCATCTTCAACTGTAAAAAATTTCTACACCAGCTAAACCATTCCTCACAATTAAACAAAGATCCATAGAATTTTTAGGTTTTCCGCCTAGTGCGACATAAATCCTTAACTTATTTTTATGCCTTTGTATAGCTCTGCCATACAATATAAGACCTAACTCATTTTATGATTCCGAGGTTGTTGTTCATCACGACCTAAACCCTCTCATCTTCTAAGCTATTTGTGTGATCGTTTCAAACAAATGTAAGCCCTAATTAATAAAATTAGCAAAATGAAATATTTAATTATTTCTCTTCTAAAATTAAAACTATACCATGTGGTAGACTGGGAAGTCACCGAGGTTCTCCTCAGGATCTGTGACATCCTCTAGTTCTTCTTCCTTCGGATTCTAAAAATAAAATGTTATAAATTTGATCCATTCCCCTTTCACACCTCTTTGTCCAATTTCATTGAATAGTCATATTCCTTTGACCTCTTTGAAGATAATACACTTTGGTTTTTATTGAGAGTTTTCTTAGGCAACTTCGGTTGTAAAAAATGTAATTAACTATAAGGGCTTACCTTTATAGGAAACTTTTCTGAACCCAACTTAATATAAACCCTATTTAATTTTTCATATTAAATAGGGGAACTTGTCGGCTTATAAAAAAAATAGTTTCACAAACCAAACAAATGTCATACATTTCTTAATTTATTTGATCGAGCGTCACCCTCAAGTCTTGTGTTTATCTTTGGGGATAGATACATGGTATGAGCTGTAGTGTTGTTTCATCTACACTTTGAAAGATATGGGATTAGTTTGATGTCATATTTTTCTAAAAATTATATATACATATATAGATTCAAAAAATGCCTTTTCGAAGCAGGTGATGAGATTCCGATTCTGGCGGCCGACAGCTTCCAACGGGCAACCCCCCCATAACCAAAGAAGTGTCGACCAGCTTCCGACGACTCCGCTGGGGAATATTTTCTCTCTCCATTTAAAGTAGAGAATATTGTCTTCAAACATCGGTAATGTGTTCATGTCTCTTATGGACCAGATTACCCTTTGTCTGTTGACATGCTTCACCCATTTATTTCGTAGGTAAGTACAGTCAACTTATTCGGACGTCAGGACCGTCTATTCAACAATCTTTGAACAGAGAGATTTAAGAGTTCATTAGGACTTTTAATCTTTGTGTGGGGTTGGACCCCCAGTAGGTGTGTTTTTGGGCTAGCTCCATCTGGGCATTGTACGTCGTGAAGTCGGCCCCCCACTGCGTCCTAAATTTCACGTTCCCTTTTGAGTTTAGTTTGCTATTTTGTAAATTAAATCAAATTATGTCGTGTTGCGCTTGCTCGTTGAACCTTACATATATAATTAATTGAATTCTCTTATTTTCAAATTTAATTTTATTAAATTCCAAAATATTTTTCACAGACAATTATTAAAATAAAAGACTTGCCCAGTCTATAGATTGACCTTTGTTAATTTTTAGTGCTCGCACTAGAATTACGAGGTATTGGCTAAATAACTAACCCTAGAGCTTTCTTTTTGAAGCTACTGCAATGGCGTTCCCTATGCTTACTTTCTCGTACAACCTGTCGACGAGCCGCGATGCCCGCAATATAGCCCCCACCATCAAGTTTGGAGCCGAATTTGATGACCTTGAAGTTGTATTCAGAAATGATCCCTTCATCGTAATGAAAGTTGTCGCTGCAAAAGTTCAGGAGCCTACCGTTGAATTTAACCTAAACTGTCCCCAAGATTTCTCTTCCTACAAGAAGGTGAAGACTATAGTCCTAGCACTTACTAAGCCTGTTGGGATCAGTGAGCTAATGGAGGATGTTCAGTGACCCAAGGTTGCCATACCAATATGTCTTAGTAAGCCCATAGGGCATGATCATGGAATGAAGCAAGGGTTTGAAGTATCTAACATCGTCGTAGCTATTGCTACCAAGTTAGATGAGCCAATGGAGGATGTTCAGTAGAGTCCCCCAGATCTCAAGATGATACACGAATCAATAATTGAAGAAAAGGTCGATATTTTTAAGTTAGCCTGAGAACATGGAGTTTCCATTGATGATGAAGATGATGATGATGATTTTGAATTTAACGATTATCTTAATGAAGATTTTATGGATATTCATGTCATCAAAACTAGAGCCACTGCATCTGCGCGTAACGCCCAACCTCTTAATGAAGGGAACGCCGTAGATGATTTGTGTAAGGTTGTTCTACTAAGGGATGCAAAAATCAACCAAATGGAGAAAAGAATGAGGGATATGGCTACTTCTATGGCTATTAAGGCTACAATACAAGGACAGTCTCAAGCACAACAGTTAGTTTCTCCCGAAGTCAATCGGCCAGAGATTGTACATATCACCGATGAAAGGAGGGTTGTTACTTCAGCTAACGGAGATGATCAACAGAAGAAGGATTCTCCACCGAGTGTCATACCCTAAAAGGAATTTAAAAATGGTTGAACAAGTTTGGTAGGCCTTAGCCCAATCTAAGGGTGGTGCATTGATTTTAAAGGGTAGACCCTACCAAGAGGAATTCGATGCAGTACCCTACCCTAAAGGTTTTTTTTCACTAAAATTTAAGATATTTGATGAGACTGGAAATCCCAAACAGTACATAGCGCACTTTTGAGCCAGTTATGGTTATACCAGAGGAATGAAGCCTTGTCTTTCTGTCAGTTTGTCAGCTACTTATCAAGGATAGCAGTTGATTGGTACATCGAGCTGCTCAACAAATCAGTGAAGACATCTGCCGAGTTAGAACTACTATTTGTAAAGAGATTTGCCAGAGCACAACATCACGTTTCTATTAAATATCTTTTAGTGGAAAGACAAAAGCCTAACGAAGCTCTAGTATATTATATCTTGAGGTGGATAAACCTTAGTATGAAGTGCAAACCTCAACCACAAGAACATCATACAATTGAGATCCTGCTCAAAAGCATCCTTGGGCCAGTAGCTTTCATGCTTAAGGGACCCACCATCAAGTCCTTCAAAAAACTACTTGGCAAAGCTAGCAATCTGCAAGAGGAAGTTAAACACAGATTCTTAGGAGAAATCGTAAAAGTCCAGAACAGCTCAAACATTTGAGAAGAAGTCCGGGACAAAAGTAACGGTTGATAAGGTGAAACAGAAAATGAAGATACGGGAAGAATATTCTTACCAAAGTTCCCAGTCGTCATCACAACATGATCAAGAATGAACACAATAATATGGCCAGTCTAACTAGTAGTCACATCAGGGAGGATCATACCGAACAGAGAATAAGAAGGGTTAAAAAGAATAGAAGAGCATGGTATATTCCTACAAAGATGAAGTTGTACCCAAAATGTTCAAGAGTTTAATGAAAAAGCCTAAGTTTAGATTAACAGGTCTAAGGAAACTTGAGGAAGTTGACAAGAAAGATCAGCCCAATTATTGCCCATACCACAGGATGCTTGGGCTCACTATAGAGGAATGTTTCATTTTCAAGGGTTGGCTTGAGAAAAATCTTAAGGAAGGGAATATATCAATCCCGAAAGAATATTTAGAATAACCTGAAAAGGGTTCTATAAATATGATTTAGGCTGAGCCAATCACTCCGATAGATTCGTATTCAGAAAAAGATGGATGGAGTACAGTTTGGAGCAAGTCTTCTAAGAAGATACTGGATCAGATTTAGACCACTTCAGCTTAGGTAGTCGTGCAAAGTCTACAGCCTACTCAACCCAAGATGGAGATTTCTCTAGAGAAACCACCGCAACTAGAAGAGAAAGAGAAGAACAACGTCATGAAGACCGATAATGTGGGGGGTAGGATAGGGGCTGCCTCTGTTAGATTGGTTGTCTCAGATTCAGGGAAGAAAATCCTCAAACCCCTAACCATGTATAATTATATTTTTGCCCCACCGATATTATGAATGTAATCATTATGCTTTTAACTACATTTTAATTATTTCTAGTGACAACGTAGCTGACTTTGCTCAATCTAACTCCGATCTTGATTCCCAAACCGGTCCTCAAATTTTACTTAAGTCCGATGAACCCGTTAATAAGAATGAAAAAGATATCGACAATACTAATTACAATTGCACCGAGAGTGAGGAGCCAGTCCTCGAGCGTCATGACACACAACTCACTATCAACTTGGATCTCTCCAATGAAGAGGAGGAAACAGAAGATTTACCTACAACATTGTAAGAAAAAAATAAAATCACAGAGATAAATCTAAGGAGCGAGCAAGTGTTACCCTAAATGTCAGATTCAGGGCATAAAGGAAAATAAATAGTAATTGAAGAAAAGCTACCTCCACCTCTGCGAGTGGAAGAACCAAATAATCAAGTAAAGATCAAAAGATTACAAAAAGTGGATTATAATGTGCTAGCTCATCTTAGGAGGTTGCCGACCAAACTAAGTATCTCTGATGCTCTGATCCTATCATAGAAGATGAGAGAGTCTCTGGTTACAACCTTGCTTAACCCAGAGATTTTCTTAGATCAGTTGGCCTGCACACTCTTGGATGAAGTTTGTTCATTTAAAGAATAGCCTGAGATAACCTTTACAGATGAAGACTTGTTGCTTGGTACTGCCGACCACAACCGATCGCTCTATATCTCTGTTAACATCGACAGATTCATGTTGTCCAAAGTCTTAGTGGATCCGAGAGCATGACTTAACTTAATGAGTCTATGGACATTAACATATTTTGATATTGAAGCTCAAGAGCTTACAATCGATAAAATAATGTTAAGAGGATTCAACCAGAAGGGAGAAAAAGTCCATGGATCGATTACACTGCGTATGAAACTTGGAGAATTACTAACAACTGCTAAATTCCATATCATCGACGTCCAGACCTCTTTCAATGCTCCACTTGGTCGACCATGAATTCATGAGCACAACATGGTTCTGTCTTCCCTACATCAATGCATTAAATATTTCAAAGAAGGACAAGAACATTGCATTAAAGGAGAATTCCCTACATTGAATTTTGGGGCATGATGCGCCAGATTGGAGCTAAATGCGCTAGATTGATGCCAAATGTGCCAGATCAGATCTAGATGTGCCAAAGCTCAAAATAGCGCAGTCTTTAGCAAACTAGTGCATGATGCACCAGATTGCCGCCAGATGCACCAGGGATGGCTTTTTGCGTATTAAGGTGGTTAGGGATGAATTTTGCATGAATTTTCAGAAGGCACAATTGTTCTAAACACTCCTTGGAGTAATTCAATGCATTTAGACACTTTGGAAGGTTTTTTTATGAAGGGATATGTCTCTTGGATCAATGAACATGTTTTTTGAATTCAAAAGAGTTAACTTTTGGACAGTATTTTGGAGGAAATTTTGAATTATTTTTGGAGGGAGGCATCCCTTAATAAAATAGGAAGAGGCGAGTAGAGGAAGGAGATGAGTAGAAGTTTATAGAGTGAGTTAGAGTTAGAGAGAGAGAAAGTCAAGGGCTTGGAGATTTTCTTCAAGGATTGTAAAAGGAGAAAGAAGGTGAGATATTTCTTCTTCATTACACTTCTAAGAGAGAATTGAGAGAGCTTGTAAAGAGAGAAAGACTTGGAGAGAACTTCTAAGAGTTTCCTTGGGAAGGAATGCGATATAAGTTGTGTTTTTTAATGCTTTCATTTTGTAAACTTGTTTTCATTAATGAAATCCGTGTTTTGTCATATACTTCTCATGAATTTTGAGTAATCATCTTTATCCTTCTCCCTACTTTGAGATATGATTTTGTGAAGAATTAATTTAGTTTTATATGGTTTTAAATGTCAATAATTTGTGATGATTTGAACTCCAGTCTTCATTTACTTTTTGATCTGGCCAATTAAAATATTAAAATGTGTTGAGAAACATATGTTCTAAAACGGCTATGATTTCTATAATATGGTCACATTTGATTTCATGGGAGATTTTGATTTCATGGGAGATTATTTCATCCATAGAATTGGGTGCAAATAAATAGGAAAATATTATTTTTTGGATGCAAAATTGGAGATTTTAAGGTGATAAATTAAAATCCCCAATTTGGTCCATTGGATTCAAAACTGATGCTGGATTGTGAGCCCTTAAGAGAGGGAGTAGTGGGAGCTCTAGAGTGGCAGTCAGTAACCTCCCAGCCTAACCACAGAATTAGGGAGCAAACTCTGGATTAGTCAATGTTCTTTATATACTTGGAAAAGGGTGAAGAATAGGATTCCTTCTATTTGACACAAGATAGTTTTTATATATATTTTCAAATGATTTTAATTTCTTCGCTATCCATGTTCTCATTTTAGAGGGGAAGGATGCTTTCTTAAATTTGAAATTTTTGTCACAACATCTAAGATTTAATTTTCCTAAATTTACTTTTAAAAGTTTAGCATTTAGTTTAGTTAACTTTGCCTTTCAACTGCATTTTATTTAGCATTCACCTGTTAATTAATATTAAAACTTTGCACTTTACTGTTGGTAGTTTTAAAATAGTACTTTACATTATAATTTTACGAACTTATTTACCGGTATTTCCAACTTTCCTATGGGATCGATATCTAGGACTCCATTAGAACTCTTAATTATTTGAGTAATACGTCTACTTGTGTTAGTATTAAAGGGCATTTGGCAGTTTAAAGATTACTAAAAGATACAACTATTTTAATTGAAGTTAATTTATTGAGATTAACAAAATATTTTGCTATTGTATTTGTCGTGTGCATTTTCTAATATTAGAAAATATTTTCAAAATAAACATACTAAATCCACCCACATCACTGTACAGAATTATTTCAGATAATGGGTCAGCCATCAAAAGCACTAAGATTAATAACCTCGTCAATCGACATGCAATAGATTGGAGATACTCCACAATTTACTATACCAGGGAAAACGACCTGTCAGAGGCCTTCAATAAGATGCTCCTACAAATTTTGAAGAACACGTTCGACGAGAAAAAAAATAGATGGGATGATAAATTATTGGAAGCTTTATGGGCCTACAGGACGACGTTCAGAACTCTCATGTACACCCTATGCACTTGTATATGGGTCCATGGCCGTAGTGCCATTAAAATTACAGATACCATCTCTTAGAGTCACCATCACCCATCAGAATACAACAGAAGAAAATGCAAAGCTTAAACTTGAGGAATTACAAGGTCTCGAGGGAAAATGATTAGAAGCACAATATAATTTGGAACTTTAACAAGCAAGGATGGTATAGTCTCATGACAAGTTGGTCCTCCCGAGGGTGTTCAAAGTTGGTGATCTCGTACTTATTCTCAGAAGTCGTATTATTGCACTGCAAGATTAGTGGAACATTTGAACCAACTTGAGAGGGACCATTTGTCATAGAGAAGGTCTATTCAGGAGGATCTTACTAGCTGGTGGATTTCCAAAGCGAAATACCTATGTTGTTGATTATTGGCCAATATTTGAAGATATACTACACAACATGATATTTCTTCAAATGAATTTTTGAAAATGTTACTTGTTCTGGGGATGTTTATTTGACTAGCATCTGTGACTGGGTTCAAAATTTTGTAATAGAATTAACCCCAATAAAATGAAAATTTGAATTTGCCTACCTTAATATCCTTCATTTTTATTTTGAAATTTCACTAAATTAAATTAAATAAAAAAATACTGCACTTATATTATTCAAAATTTGTTTAATAACTAATTGTTATTGTTCTTGTTCATTCTGAATTTAAACGCACTATTATCTTTCTATCTTTTACAGAAAAATGTTGAGGCAGAAGTTAATTTGAAGGCTTGAATCTCACACTAAATAAAGAAGGAATAGCCCAGAGCAGCATCTTGAACATTGACCTGGATTACGGTCAGGTCAATGTAGACTACGAGGGGTCCCCTGATGAGCATAGTCAGCCGCCGGGAGACAGAAAGGTTACCATCACTGCTCATAATTGGTACTAAGGAAGAATCCTTACTGAAGAGGAAGAAACCATAAAGGCTACAATGTTCAATGGAAGGAATGAGCCATTTATAGTCCATGAACACCACACCGATAGGAAACTTGGTCAATGCTGATGAAAAGAGAGTACTAGATGCATCACTTAGAAGGACACAACACCGTAATGCCAACTTCCGTAAGCATGGATCTTTCTTATGTTAGGAGTGAAGACATATAAAAGAAGCAAAGGTGACACTAATCTCAATTCTTGAGGAGGGGTTTTACGATCCATGCATGAGGGAAACTTCTACCAATCTGCCCGTCACAAAAAATGAGTCAGAGTTTGTCACGGAGCTGGCACTGCCAGAGATTCTAGATGAGATTTGTGTGGGTTACCCAATGTGCAATGTTGAGATTACAGGACTAGCATCAACAGCGGGGGCTTTTGTAGAGTGCCCAGGATGAAAATTTCCTCCAGTTGGACATTCTTGTACCTTTAAGGTGAATACAACTCCCAACATATGGTGCCGAGAGGCTGAGCACTAGGATAGAAAGTCATACATCCCATTGTATATAGAGCTGACGCAGACATGGTTTCCCATAGAGATTGAAATGGGGGATTAGACCCAATTATTTTGAAGGATTCCTACCGAAGAGTTATAAAGCATGAGCAAAGTTAAGAAAAATGAGTTTGAGTTTTATGAGGAAATTCAAGGGAAATTTGTTAACATCCTAGAAGGTATGGAACTGTGCACAAGGGTTTTCTTCAAAAATGATGAAAGGAGGATTCTTGATTGCATGTTTGACATGAGGGATAGAGGCCGTGCCTGCCTATTAATGAAGAAGACTTACTTAGAGCCCTAGAAATGGATGAGGGGCAAGGGAAGAATTGCAATTCAATGTGGTTGCTGCTATAACTTAGTAAAGGAGCGACGCACCCCCCCCCCCCCCCCCCCCCGAGTATTCTAAGATACGACAATGTGAATCCTCTGCCTTCTGAGATAAAAATGATGATTAAGAGAATTTTTTGGTGGAGCATACTACCGGCAAATTGCATCCCAAACAACTCCATAATCAACATCTACGAGGAAGGATACTGCATTCCTTCACATATTGATCGCCATGATTTTGTCAGGCCCTCCTGCAAAGTGTCCTTTATGAGCAAGAGCAATATTATATTTAAAAAAGAAATTGATATTATTGGCCCTAGAGAATTCTGAGGATCCATTGAAATTTCACTGTCAGGGGATTCAGTTTTTATTTTGAGAGGAAACAGAGCAGATTTGGCAAAGCACTGCATCCTGGGAGTGTAGAAACGTAGAGTTTCTGTTACAATAAGAAGAATGGATAACATCAAGATACCACATGAATTCTATTCATACCCATAATTTGAAGAACTGTGCCCATACGATCTATGAGATAGTTGTACCTCTAAGTGCATGCGAAAGGAATTATTATCCTAGAGCGTGGCTTAGAAGGTCAGCTTGATCATGAGCTCGCCATAAAGGACAAATAGATAGTTCTTGTTACTTTTTGTATTGTATCACGATATGGCAGATGTGATATGTAATATTTCAGATGTATTCAGTATTTGATGCTTTAAAATGTATTCAACATGTTTTCTTTTGACAACTTCAACATACATTCAGTTTGTAACACATATTTGAAATAGTTTAATAAAGTTTCTTTTAGATTTCAGTACATCTATCAAATTGCCCTTTTTGTGTGATGTATAAAGAGCAACAGAACCACACGTTGATTTTAAATTATAATGAAGAAAGAACGATAAAACAAAAGTCTTATAATAAAATTTAAATAAAAAAAACATTTTGAAAAAATCATTTAATGGAGGATAACTTCAAAAAAATACACTGATAATCAAATGATGATAAAGACATCAAGAAAAAGGATAAATTTAATAATTTAATTCCTTTTGAATTTGAAGTTTCACACTGTTCTCTTTTATAGCACAAAGGACTCTTGCCACACAAATTTGTCTCAATCCCCCATGGAGTGCCACACTCCTCACAATATCTCAACAAATTTCAGTAAATCCATGTATTCATGAAAACTCAGCACTTGGGATAAGCTTCAGTCCTACTCCTTTCTTAACAATCTTTGCACTCAGGGTGAGTACTGAATTTTGATTCCCATGAAATTTTTGAGTCGATGCATGGATTCTGATTCTGTCCACATATTTTCCACATCATATCCGAGAAATTTTCTGCACCCATGAAATTTTCAAGATCAGTACTTGAATTATGATTCCCATATTTTGAGGCTGGTACCTGAATTCTAGTTCTCATCTCAGTACTTGAATTATGAATCCCATCTTCCAGGGCTGGTACCTAAATTCCAGTTCTCATCTTGGGGTCAGTACCTAAATTTTTATTCCCATCTTTCAAGGTTGGTTCCTAAATTCCAGTCCTCATCTCGAGGTCAGTACCTGAATTATGATTTCCATCTTGTGAGGCAGGTACTTGATACAACAAAATAGTATGTTGTTTTAAGTATACATTTTATGTTTATTTATGGTGATATTGCACATTACATAATGGAATTTTCATATTTTTGTTACAGGTATATAAAGTTTAGACATTTGGAGCTAAAGTAGCAAAAAAGGACAAAATTTGGAGCCAAAACAACAAATTTTGGGATTCTGGTGCCTGTATTGCCATTTTACAAAGAGATGGCACCTGAAGCACCAGAACTAGTGTCTGAAGTGCCATTTGAAAGAGAGATAGCACCAGGAGTGCTAGAATTGGTGCTTGAAGGGCCAAAACCCAGAACAACACGGTCTTAAGCAAGTTGGCGCCTGAAGTGCCATAATTGGCGCCTGAAGCGCCAGAGATGAATTTTTGTGGTTTAAGGCAGTTCAGGACTAATTTTATGAAAATTTCAAAAGGGAAACTTGTTCTAAACACCTCATGGATTGATTCCGTGCATCTAGAAACTTTGGTAAGTTCTTTTATGAAGGGATATGTCTCTTGGATCAATAGAGATTTATTTTGAATTCAAAAGGATTGACTTTTGGAGAAAATTTTGGAGGGAAATTTGAATTCATTTTGGAGGGAGGTAGCATCTAATAGAAGAGAGGGAAGTTTAGGGCTTGAAAGAGAGTAAGAAATAATGTGTGAAAGGGGGGTTGAAGAGAGAGATTTGCATGATATAGAGAGAGAGAAAGTTAAGGGATTGGAGAATTTCTTCAAGGATTGTAAGAGGAGAGTAAAACTGAGAGATTTCTTCTTCATTACACTTATAATAAAGAATTTAGAGTGCTTTTAAAGAGGGAAGGTGCTTGAAGGGAACTTCTAGGGATTTTCTTAAGAAGGATTGTGTGATAAGTTGTGTTCTTTTATTTCTTGTTCTGTAAACTTTTTTTCGTATATGTAATATGTGTTTTGTTGTATCCTTCTCATAAATTTTGAGTAGTCTTATTTATCCTTCTCCTTACTTAAAGATATGATTTTGTGAAGAATTGATTTTGTTTTATACGATTTTAGATTCAATACTTTGTGATGATTTGGACTCTGATCTTCATTTACTTTTTGATATTGAAACGTTAAAATGTGTTGAGAAAAATATGTTCTAAAAAAACTATGATATCTACAACATGGGGAGAATCACATTTGATTCCATGAGAGAGGATGTCCTCCATTGTATTGACCTCCATGGTATTCATTGCAAATAAATAGGAAAATATACTTGGTTGGATGCAGAATTTGTGATTTTAAGGTGATAAATTAAAATCCTCAATTTGGTTCAATTAATTGGAATTTAATGCGAGATTGTTAGCCCTCAGGCGAGGAGACGATATCCTCCCATCCTAACCATAGAATTAGGGACCAAAATTTGGATTAGTCAATATTCTTTATGCACTTGGAAAAGGGTAAATAATAAGATTGTTCCGATTTGGCAGAAAATAATTTATATATAAATATATTTTCAAATGATTTTAATTTCTTCCCAAACCATATACTCATTGTAAATGGGAAGGATGCTCTCTTAAATTTGAACTCTTCATCACAAAAACATTATTTAGTTTAGTTTTTGTAAATTTTACTTTTGAACTTTATTAATTAGTTTAATTAAATTAATCTTTTAACCGCATTTTATTTAGCATTCACTCTTTTAGTTTAGATTCAAATTGTGTACTTCACTTTTTTTGTTTAAAATTGTAGTTTACATTATAATCTTAAGAATTTACTTATAAGCACTTTCAACTTCCCTATGCGATCGATATCTAAAACTCGATTAGAGTCCTTTATTACTTAAGTGATACATATACTTGCGTTATTTTGAGAGGATTTGTCAGTTTATATATTTTTTTGAAAGGATACACTATTTTCACTGAAGTTATTTTTGTTGAGATTAATTACATATTTACTATTGTATCTATCGTGTGTATTTTTTAATATTTAAAAATATTTGCAAAATTAGCACACAAAATCCACCCACACCAAAGTTTTGGCGCCGCTACCGTGGAAGTAACGGGAAGTATTAGTAAATTATTTTATAATTTAAAATATCTTTTAAAAAACTAAAAAAAAGGAGTTTGTAGTTTAGTTCAAATATTTTTATATTTTAGTGTGTTTCCTTATTTTAAAATACTTGTGTTTGTTTATGCGTAGTGTAAGATCTGAAGATTTAGTACCTCACGATTCAAAATTAGAGAGAACTTTTAGCAAATTTTGAAAACAACAAAAAGAGACAGATCATTTTAACACAATGGCTTGCAACTTAAGTAATGATATATATGAAAATGAACATCATAAGAGACCTTTAAGAGATTATGCTAATCCTACAGTAGATGAAATTCATTTTAGTATAAAAAATCCTGTTGTAGCGGTCAATTCATTTGAGCTTAAACCTACTATTATCCAAATGGTACAAAATAATAAGTTTGGGAGAATACCAACTGAAGAACCTAACTCGCACCTTGCTAGTTTTTTAGAATTGTGTGCTACTTTTAAATATTATGGAGTGTCAAATGATGCCGTTAGACTTAGACGTTTTCCTTTTCACTAATGGATAAAGCTAAGATGTGGTTAAACTTGTTAGCACCTAGATCTATTAGAACTTGGGGAAACCTATCATAAAAATTTTTATCTAAATATTTTTCTAAATATTTTTCACCTTCATTTTTCACCTTCAAAACTGCTAAGCTTAGTAACGATATTACATCTTTTTGTCAGTTTGAAGGGGAATCAATTTATGAAGCCTGTGAAAGATTTAAACATATACTTAAAAAGTCTCCACAATATGTGTTGCCAAATAAGTTAATAATTCATACTTATTATAATGGATTTGTTGGATCTCTTAGTTTGATAATTGACGCTACTGCTAGTGGATCATTATTGTTAAAACCATTCAATGAAGCATATTTTGTAATTGAAGATATGGCTACTAATAATTTTTAATTGCCTCAAAAAGAGTAGCCAATATTCATGATTTTGATGCAAAGTATTCGTTAGCTACCTAAATAGCTACTATATCAAAGAAGATAGATTAATATGGAAAGAATTATTCTCAAACATCACCTATGCTTGAGGAAAATTCATTGGGAGAAATGATAGAATCATAATATTTTTATGATATCTTAAATCCAATAAATAATCATTCTAATAATGCTTATGCCAATTATTATAATCCTGGTTGGATGAATCATCTAATTTTTAGTTGGAATAATAAGAACTCTAATTCTGCAAATCCACAATGGGGAAACAACGATGCAAACCATTTGGGAAACTCCAAAAATCAAGGGAAAACCCTACTACCTTGCAAGTTTTAATAATTTTCAGAGTAAGGAGAAAAATTTGTCAATAGAAGAATTGATATTGCAAATGGGAACCAATTTCAAAGTCAAGGAGCTGTAGTTAGAAACATGTAAAATTAATTGGGATGTATTGCTACTGCAGTTAGCAATAAACTACCAAAAATGTTGCCTAGTAATGTTGAAGTAAGTCTTAAAGATCAGAAAAAAGAGCAAATAAAGGGTATTCAACTGAGAAGTGGAAAAAAATTAAAAACCAGAGTTAAAAAGGAAGTGGATGTTGAAGTTGAAAAAGATGAGCTTGTAAATATAAATTTTTGGGGAGATTTTCATTTTGAATCAAAATGCCCTATTAAACTAATGAAAATCATAGTATAAAAACCACCACCTCCATTTCCTCAAAGATTGAAGCAAAAAAACAGAGATAACCAATTTTCAAAACTTTTAGAAATATTGAGGAAATTGATGATAATTATTCCATTTTTTGAAGCCTTAGAACAAAAGCCAAACTATGTGAATTTCATGAAGGATATACATAATAAGAAAAGGAAGTTTTGTAGATAACAAGACTGTTGCACTTAGTGAAGAGTATAGCGCTATATTTCAGAAAAAGCTTCCTGAAAAACTCATGGATCTTAGAAGTCATACTATTCCTTGTGCTCTTGGCGAAAGTTTTTTTTATAAAAGCCTTATGTGATTTAGAAGCCAGTATTAATCTTGTGCCTTTATCAATTTTCAGAATGTTAGGTTTAGGAGATAAACTGTAACTCTTCAGTTAGCTGATCGTTCGATTACCTATACTAAATAAGTTATAGAAGATGTTTTGGTAAAAGTTGATAAATTTATCTTCCTTGTGGATTTTATTGTATTAGTTATAAAGGAAGATAAAGAAATTCCTATCAATTTAGGAAGATCATTCCTTGCTACTAGAAGAGCTTTGATAGATGTGCAGAAATGAGAACAAACTATGAGAGTTAGTGATAAAGAGGCTACATTGAATATTGCAAAATTAATGAGACACCCTGCAAAAGAGCAAGAGATTGAATGCTTTAGAATGGATATTGACAAATATCTACGACAAATATTTCAAGAAGACATTCAAAAATGAGTTTAAAAAAGATTATGTGGAATATAAAGATAAGGACAAAATTCAAGATGAATCTACGGAAGTGAGTAAAGATGATTTGGATTATGTTCAGAAAAAATTTGAAATGTAGATCCTACAGAATGTAACAAGAATTTGATTCCATCTATTGAGAAACCTCCTGAAATAGAACTGGAAACACTTCCTACCCATTTAAGGTATGCATTATTAGGATATTTATCTACATTATCAGTTATAGTATCATCAGAATTAACTGATATGCAACAACAACAGTTTTTGGAAACTTTGACAAGATAAAAGAAAGCCTTTGGATGGACATTAGCTAATATTAAAGGAATTAGTCCTTTAATTTGTATGCATAGAATTTTATTTTTAAGATCAACATGAACCAATAGCTGATCCTCGAAGGAGATTGAATCCTATGATGAAAGAGTTGTCAAGAAAGAGGTTTTAAAATGTTTAGCTACTAGAATCATATATTCTATTTCAGATAGTTCTTTAGTGAGTCCAATTCTTTGTATTCCAAAGAAAGGAGGTGTGAATATTGTGACAAATAAAAATAATTAATTAATACCAACATGACAAGTCACTAGTTGGCGGATCTGCATAGATTATAAGAAATTAAACTCTACTGTCAAGAAGGATTATTTTCCTATACTCTTTTTAAACCAGATGTTGGATAGGCTGGCTAGGCACAAATATTTTAGTTTTATAGATGGGTATTCCAGATATCATTAAATACCTATTGTTCCAGCGGATCAAGAGAAAACAACATTTACTAGTCCTTAAAATTTTATTTTATTTTTAATGCCCTTTGGATTATCTAAATGGATTATCTAATGCACCTGCAACATTTTAAAGATTTATGATGTCAATCTTTAGTGGTTTAATTGAAGAAGGGATTGAAGTCTTTATGGAAGATTTTTCTGTATTTGAAACTTCTTTTGAACTATGTCCTAATCATTTAGAGAAAGTTCTAGAATGATGTGAAAAGAATAATCTCGTATTAAACTAATAAAGATGTCAATTTATGATTGTAGGAGGAATTGTGCTTGAGCATAAAATTTTAGAAATGGCGTGGAAGTAAGTCCTGCAAAAATTCAGGTTATATCAAACCTACCTCCACCTACTACTGCAAGAGGATTTAGGAGCTTTTTAGGACATGTTAGATTTTACAGGCTATATATTAAAGATTTTTGAAAAATTACAAAGCCTTAATGCCAACTTTTGGAAAAATATACAAAATTTGATATTAATGTGTGATGCTAGTGATTATGCAACTAGAGCTATTTTAGGGCAGAGATATGACAAGATTTTTAAAGTCATATATTATGCTAGTATGACTCTTAATGATGCTCAAATTAATGACACCACAACTAAAAGGGAGTTATTAGCCATTGTTTATGCTTTGATAAGTTTAGGTCATATCTAATAGGAGCTAAATGTGTTGTGCATATTGACCACTTGACTATAAAATATTTGATGCAAAAGAAGGATGTGAAATTAAGATTAATTAGATGGGTACTTTGGATGCAAGAGTTTTATTTTGATTTTATTTTCAAGTTGTGGATAGAAAGGGTACTGATAATCAAATAGTTGATCATCTGTCAAGGCTTGAATGGGAAGAAACACTTGATTTGGAAAAAGAAATTAATAAGAATTTTCCTGATGAACAAGTTTATGTTGTAAAAGGATGGGAAATACCTTGGTATACTGATTTTGTGAATTATATTATTAGGGGTATTTTACCATATGGACTAACAAAACAACAGGAAAAAAATTCATTCACGATGAAAAATCTTATTTTTGGGATGAACCATATTTGTATGAACAATGCAAAGATTTAGTAATGAGGCAATGTGTGCCTTATAAAAAAATTCAAGAAATTATCCAAAAATGTCGTGATTATGAATTTGGAGGTCATTTTAGTAATAATAGAATTGTTCATAGAATTTGTAATCTGGATTTTATTGGCCTACTCTATTTAGAGATGTTAATATAAATTTAAATACATGTGATCAGTGTCAGAGAGTAGGTAATATTTCAAAAATAAATGAAATGACTCTAAATTTTAATTTAAAAATTGAAATTTTTGATGCATGGGGATTGGATTTTATGGGACCATTGATACTTTCATTTAGAAATTTGTATATATTTATTGCATCAGATTATGATTCAAAATGGATTGGAGTAATTGCTTTACCTTGATGTAATGCTCTGAGTGTTTCAAAATTTTTAATTAAAAATATTTTTACAAGATATGAACTACCGAGAGTAATCATTACCAATGGAGGATCTCATTTTAGAAATGCAACAATTACAAGGTTGGTTGAAAAATATAATATAATGCATAAAATTGCAACTGTTTATCATCCTAAGATTAGTGGTTTGGTAGAAGTACTCGTTAAATCGAAAGAATTAAAAAAATTTGTGACTCCTAATAAAATAGATTGGTCTTGGATACTGCATTATGGGCTTACAGTACTGCTTATAAAACTCCTATTGGAATGACTCCTTATAGATTAATTTTTGGGAAGACTTGTCACTTCCCAGTAGAATTGGAGCATGAAGCTTATTGGGCTATTTTCAAATTCAATTTCAATTTAAAAGATGCTGGTGAGAAAAGATTACTGCAATTGAATGAGCTCAAAGAAATTCAGAATGAATCTTACAATAATGCTAGGATTTATAAGGAAAAAAATGAAAGAATGGCATGATCGAAAGATAATAAAAATTGAATTTGAGCCTGTAAAGAAAGTTTCATTATATAATACACGATTGAAATTATTTCCTGGAAAACGGAAGTCTAGGTGGAAAGGGTCATTCAGAATTGTAAAATTCTATCCCTATGGAGCTGTTAAAATTGAAGATGTTAAGATTGGAAGGATAGTTAAAGTGAATGGGCACAAATTGAAACCACATTTTGATAGTCAAAGAACACTTTTTAAAGAGACTGTAATGTTGGGTCACTCAGAATAAAGACTGGGAATGTCGGGCTGACGACATTAAAGCAAGCGCTTTATGGGCGGGAACCCATATTTATCGTTGTTTATTTTTCTTTTATGTTTTTTTTTTGGAATATTTAACATATTTTTTTTTGTTTGAACTTTTATATATTCCATGTATTTTAGAAATTTGACATTAAGAAAATATTTAGAAACATCTTTATTTACCTAATTTTAAGGAAGATTTGAGAATTCATTATATCGAAATCGAATTGGCAAATTTTTTGGAACTGGTGCCATATTGGTGCCTGAAGCACCACATTCTAGAGAGCTGGCGCCTGAAACTCTACTTTCTAGAGAGCTGGCGCCTGAAGCGTCGCAGTGGCGAAAATTTCTTAAAATGTTTCAAAAGGCAGTTTTTGGGGATTTTTGGCAGGTCTTCTCCTGATAACTCCCAAAAACTAATTCTAAAGTCCATTTTAGCAGGAAAATGAGTGAAGAGTTTCTAGTTTTCAATTCATATGGCTTCCCACTCTAAAAATTTTGTGAGATTTGGAATTTTCAATTAATGAAAGTTCATCAATATTGATGCGCAAAAGTTACATGATCGAGTTCTTGTGAAGAAGAGGCTAATCAAGGAAAAAGAATTTGTAAATTAAGGATTCAACATGTTGAATACTCTAGTGGAAGATATTATCGCGCAAAGACACTGGAAAGTGCTTTGCTACACTACTGTCGCTGCAGTTGTCCCTGTGGTGAAAGAGTTTTATGCAAATCTACATGGAATTAACCAAGGAATTGTATTTACGGGACAGGTTTATGCAATTCACTCCTTCAAGAATAACGAGATGCTTATGGTTGTAAGTGTTACTATTTGTCATTATGCAAATTTTACCCTTACAAGAGATAATATGAATGAACTCTATTGATACCTTACAGATGAAGATGCAAATTGGGAGACCAGAAATGATAGAAATGTAAGTTTTTATTCATCATTGTTGAATCTTGCATCGAAGGCATGCCATTTTTTTATTGCATCCAAATTACTTCCCATTATGAAAATCTGTAGAGTAACTAAGGAAAGTGTTATTCTGAATTACTGTATTCAGACTGAAAAACCTATTGATATTGGTGCAATAATTGTGAAATAGGTTTTGGGTTTGATTGTCAATGGATTTGCAACTGGACTGGGACATCCATCCATAATTTTCCTACTATGCAGTCAATCACAAGTACCTTATGAGAGTTGGGAGAAAGTGTTTCTTCCTTGGAAGTTGATGGACCTAGAAGTCTATTGCAACTGTATTGTAATGGGAGATGAGAATGATATGAATGTACTGATGGATAAAGCATCCTATAATTCATCACCTATTCAGCCTTACTTGAGGTTGAATGTACTTTTGAAAAGGATCAAGAAGATAGAAAAAGAGGCAAAAAACCTTATGCAGGTAATTAGGAATTTTTCTGAAATGTTGGATCTTCTAGATTGGAGGCTGAAGAAACATTCTGAAAATACTGATCATTTTGAAGATGGCTTGGATTGAAGAAGATTCAACTGATGAATTTCCTTATCAACTCTTTTAGAACTCATAGATACACTATCAATCTATGGGAGATATCCAGGAGGACGAGAGCAAAGAAGATGTTTGAACTTACTTTATGCACGCAATGTTTCTTCTAGTACTACTTGTTTTAGTTATATAGTTGTGTTGGATTGCATTTACTTTCGTTGATGAAATCTATTTATGTTTATTTTTACTATTTTGATGTTTTATAATTCAATGTTAGGATGTTTGGTTTGCTTTGGACACTGAAATAGATTTTTGTTAGCTTAAGAAATTGTTAGTTTATAATAGAGTGGATTATATATATATATAAATTATTTTTGTGTTTTTTATAAAAGTTTGATGTTAGATTAGTTTTTAATTAAGAGTAAAATGTTTATTTGACTTAGTTAGATGTTGATGTAAAGTGGTACGCAACAGATTTCCTCAAAAAGTAAAATCCAAAAAAATTATGTTGTTGGCACCTGATGCGTCAAATTGACACCTAAAGCGCCAGTAGATAGAGAGTTAGTGCTGGATGCACCAGAATTGGCGCCTGAAGTGCCAAATCCCCAAAAATGCCAGATTTCCTAAGAACCTGCAAAATCATCAACTAAAACTCTATTTTTAATGCTTGGGTCATCTTCTTCCTCTAAACCGTGACCTAGAGCATCACATTGTGCGTGTTAGAGAAGATTTTGAAGGCCAATGATCTTAGATTTCATCTTCTCTTGGTAAGAGCTTCACTTTAACTTAGAAATTTTTTATTTTCACCATGGATTTTTCTTACATTATGGAAGATCCAAAATTTGGGAGTTTTGATGGAAAGGCTTGAAGAAAACTCATGGTGAAATGTTTCTTACCAAAGAATTCTACTTGGGGAGTTAGATTTTTTATTATTTGATTTACTTGGATTTCATTTGAATTTTCATAGAAATTTTGATAACTCAACAAGTAAAGAGAAAGAAACCAACAAAAGATTTTGACTCGAAGAAATTTGTAAATTTTAATGCCCAACATGGTTATAATACTCAAATAGAATTGAGAAAACTGATCTGAGAAAGTACATTTGCTAACCTGGGTGGCAAGATTGAGAGGTTGATTATCGCCAGAAATTGGGAGAGGTTTTGTTACTTCACTACAGTAGCGATTGTGCCTATGATTCGGGAGTTTTATTTGAACTTGTAGTTTAGCACTGACAATCACATTCTTGTGAGAGGTAAGAAAGTTGAGTTTTCTAAAGAAAGGATCAATTCATTTTATGGGCCGAGAAGTGCATTTCATTATGAATACAGTGCATTTGTAATAATTAATTCATCACTTGATGAAATGATTGACTTTCTGACTGATGGAAGATTAAAAATAGTAAGAAATTTAACTTCTCTGCTCCCATGATGATTATTCAGTCAAAGGTATGACACAACTTCATCTCTACTAAATTACTCCCAACAAATCATTTGAGCAATGTAACAAAGAATAGAGTAGTGCTAAACTTCTGCCTTTAAAAAATGAAGGTAGTATATGTTGGTGCTCTTATAGTTCATCATGATTGGAGTATAGCTAGCAGTGCTACAGCTAGTGGTTTGGGTCACACTACCCTGATTTTTTACTTTATGTGAGCAATCATGAGTAGAGTCCCATAGAATTGAATAAATGATGTAGCCAAAAAATCCGATTGGGAAGTATACGGTTCAAAAAGTTGAATAATTTGTTGAGTCCAGGACTGGAGGTAGTGATAGATGATGCGAGTGGATTTAGTGTGTTGATTTTACAAATATTTTTCAATATTACAAAACACACATGGCAGATACAATAGTAAATATGCAAATTAATCCTAATAAAAATAATTTTAGTGAAAATAGTTTTATCTTTTAAAAATTTTTAAGCTGTCAAATCTCTAAAACTAATTCCTTTCTACATGTAACGCAAGTATACGTATCGTTCAAGTAATAAAGGGCTCTAATGGAGTCCTAGATATTGGTCCCACAGGAAAGTTTGAAATCCCTAAATGCTTATAAGTAAATTTTTAAGATTATAATGTAAACTACAATTTTGAACTACAAAAGTGAAGTGGTAAATTCAAATATAATATCATAGAGTGAATGCTAAATAAAATGCACTAAAAAGACAAAATTAATTAAACTAATTGCTAAACTATCAAAATTAAAATTTACAAAAACTAAAGAAAGTTTTTGTGACGAGGAGTTCAAATTTAAGAAAGCATCCTTCCCCTTTAAAATGAGTATATGGATTGTGAATAAAATAAAATCATTTGAATATATATATATATATATATATGAAATTATACAGATGGATGGCGGCTGGTTCCACTGGTGCTCTGCTAGGGTTTCGACAGAATGGATCTAGATGTTGCTGTAGAGGACCCAATCTTAGCTACCTCATCAAGTTCAACTAGTTTTCTCTCCTCTCATCACTGGTGTTTGCAAGTTCTGAACTTCTCCATCTCTCTACCTCTTTCCGGGTTTTTGGCTTTTTCAAATTTTACTGTTCCATTGCTTAGCCCCACTATTTCTGCTCTTTGCTTGTCTGGTTGCCTGAGTTATTCTCTCTACTGTGTGGTTTGTCTGGTTACTTGGTTTTCTCACTACTGTTTTGTCTCTATTGCGCCTTTTTGCTGCTCTACTCCTCCATTTACTAGTTACTTGAATAGACAGCTCAGTGTTAGTTCTACAGCACTGACCCCTTTTTTGCTAGTTACTGCGCTGGGAATCTTTCACTGATGTCTGACCCTAATACAATTGATATTTCCACAAATATTCAATGGGCCAATGCTACCTTTGCAGACATTATCGGAAAGGATATGATAAAGTTCATAATCCTAATGATTTGGTATTTCCTCAAGAGTATCATGAGGGCAATGACCCTCTCTTCAAGCCTATATGTAAGAATAGTGGGAAATTGGCTATCTACTTTACTGAGAAGGACCTAAATGGTCTTACTGAATGTTATAAGTTTACCTTAATTGGTAAATTTGAACTTGGCCACCCAAAAATGGAATTAGTGAGAAGATATTATGATGGACTGAAATTCAAAGGGTTATGTAAAGTAGGCCTACTTGATGGAAGACATATTCTCATCAACCTCACAAGAGAAGAAGACTATGCTAGAATCTTTTCTAAACAATCCATTTTGACTGAAGGAATCTCAATGAAACTGTTAAAGTGGACTTCTGATTTTGACCCCAACAAAGAGCTTCCCATTGTCCCCATTTGGTTTAAGTTGCCTGGACTTAAACTACACTATTTCAACCACAAGGTTCTCTTCAACATTGGCAAAGCCTTGGGAAGACCTCTGAAGTTGGATGCCCCCACCTTCAACTTATCCAGACCCTCAGTAGCTAGAATTCTGGTTAAAAGAAACATCATTCTACCTGCTGTGGAGGAAATTTGGTTAGGCACTGAGCATAGTGGTTATTGGCAGAAAATTATAGCTGCACAAAGACCTTATTATTGCCATCACTGTAAAATGTTTGGCCATGTTGATGAGAAGTGCTTTAGCCTTCATTCCAACCTCATAAGGAAGCTTCCTAGAACTAATTTAGAGGTATTAGAGTCACATGATACTGAGCTACCTCTTGTTGTTGAAATTGTTGAATTTCTAGGGACAGGGACTCAGCAAGATTCTATACTAGAGTTGGCTAAATTACCTCAAGATATGGGAAAAGAGGCTGTGGAACCAGATAAATCTCTTCAAAATGTTCTGAAACCCTTGTCTGAACAACTTCACCTTATACAAGAATCTACCCAAGTTGAACGGATCAATGGTACTGCACTTCCAATTCTCCCTGCTAATCAAGGGGAAACAACTACTGGGATACCAAAGGAAGAAGGTTGGAAAATCCAGAAAGCAAAAATAAAGAAATTGCCTTTGGAACTAAAGAACCCACTCCCTTCTTCTTCTTCCTTGGAGGAAGCCCCCCCACTCTCTTCTAGTACTGTTAGAACTAGGAGAAGAGGAAAATCCAACTCTATAGGTTAATGAATCTAATCTGTTGGAATGTTAGGGGATTAGGACATCCTGAATCCCTTAATCAAATTATGGCGCTTAATAGGATGTATAAACCTTGGATTATTGCTATTCTTGAACCTATGATCTCCAAACATGCCAAAAGAATTGCAAAGAAGTTTCCTGGCTTTCATCTTATTGTCAACACTAACAGTAAAATATGGCTCCTTTGCAGACACGAAATTCAATGCACTGTCCTTAAAGAGGGAACTCAATTTATCCATTTGAAGATTAATTTAAATTACTATAATGGTTTTGCTACCTTCATTTATGCTGGTTGTACTTCCACTTCTAGACATGAACTTTGGCAACAGTTACAAGATTTCAGCTACTCTATAAGGGACTTCTGGATTGTTGGGGGGACTTCAACTGTCTTTCGTCACCTAATGAAAAGAAGGGTGGGAGATCTCCTGACATCAAATTAATGAACAATTTCAATGATAACATTCAGTATGCTGGACTTTTTGATTTGGGTTTTATTGGCCCTAAGTACACTTGGAGAAGGGTGAAGATTTGGGAGAGGTTGGATAGAGTTTTGGTGAATGATTTTTGGTTCAAGGATTTCTTGCATACTTTAGTCCAACATTTGGCTATGAGTGGTTCTGATCATAGACCCTTACTTATTAAGTTTTCTTCCAACAGTTCTAAAAGTAGAGCAAAGTTCAGATATTTCAATATGTGGTCCATGCATGAGGATTTTCTCAATCAAGTATCAATGGCTTCTACTGATGTTCATCATCACATCCCTGGTATAAAACTTTGGCTTTTATATAAAAAAGTCAGCAAATATCTTTCTAATTAGAATGGGGAGGTGGTTGGGAACATAGACAATAAAGTCCTTGAGGCTGAATAGAAGGTATTACAATTAGAACAGCTCATGTCCTCTGGCATAGGGTCTGAAATGGATCTTCAGTCTACAAATGAAAATCTGCTGGAGGCAATCAACTTGCAGGAGGCTTTCTATGCTTAGAAGGCCAACAAAATGAAATTTTTTTAGGGATCTAAATATTATCATGCTTGCATCAACTACAAGAGGAAATGTAACACAATTCACAAAATCCTTTCTCAGGAGGGTCACTGGATTACTACTGCTAAGGGCATAGCTGATAATTTTGTTCAATATTTTCAAAATATTTTCAAACAAACTTCTACCTCTCAACCTCCCATAAAGCATACCTTGTTTGATAAGGAAAGGGAGTTCACCAAAAGCTTATCTCTCACTGATATTCCTGATGAAAAAGAAAATATGGGAAGCTCTAAACTCCATTGACAGCATAAAAGTAGCTGGACCTGATGAATTAACAACAGATTTTTATAAAAAGGCCTGGCTAATTGTGAAGGGTGAGGTCATTGCTACTGTCCATTGCTACTGTCCAAATTCATTGCTACTGTCCAAATCTTTTTCTGGGGGGCTGATCTCCCCAAATATTTCTCCTCATCTACTATTAATTTGGTTCTAAAGGAAATACTCCTCACAAATGGGAAAATTTCGGACTCATTAGCCTCACTTCTGTATTTGGCTCAAGAGTTGGTACTGGATTGGACAGAATCACTAAAGGAGGTAACTTAATTCTCAAATTGGATATCAAAAAGCATATGACACAATCAATTGGAGGTTTATTGAACAAGTTCTCATTTCTTGAGGTTTCTCCCCATCCTTTATCTCTATAATCAACAGATGGCTGACTAATAATTTCCATTCCATCTTCATCAATGGAACCTCCCATGGGTTTTTCAGTGCATCTAGAGATATCAAACAAGGTGACAGCCTTTCCCCTACAATTTTTATTTTGGTTTTTGATTACTTATCTAGAATCTTGAATGAGCTGGCTACCAGGAAACCCCACTCCTTTATAGCCATAGATCTTCCACCTTAATTAATCATCTAGCCTTTGATGATGACATCATCATTTTTTCAAAAGCTTCCAAATCTGCTGTTAAATTATTCATGCAAAGCTTAGAGAGTTTTCAGGAGGCCTCTGGTATGAAATTAAATAAGCAGAAGTGCATCTCCATCTTCAGCAAGCAATGCAAAAGTGAGCTAAAAACCTGGGTTTCTGATTTCATTGGCTTTACCAATATCCACCTCCCTGTGAAATATCTTGGGGTAATTCTTATCAAAAGAAGAACAAAAAACTCTCAGTTTAATCACATTTTAGAAAAGATTCAAAGCAAGCTTCAAGCATGGGAGAATTCCTTTTTATCCAATGGAGGTAGGATAACACTTTTCAAAAGTATTTTATCTGTTATTCCCTCATATCTACTACAAATGAATATTCTGAAAAAGTATACTCAAAGATTATTAAAAGGAATTTTCAATAGATTTCTATGGGCTGGTCAAAGGAAGCAAAAACATTGGACTAATTGGGCTAAGGTATGTAAAACTTTTATGGAAGGTGGGTTAGGCTTCAAGTCCTTCCCCCAAATTATGCATACTAACCTCTGCAAACTCTGGATCAAATTCAGATCTAAGTCCTCACTTTGGGCTGAGTTCTTAAGGGGAAAATATTGCAAGCATCAACACCCTACCCATGTATCTGTGGGTTTGGGGGATTCCCCCATTTGGAAAAAGATGTTGTTGATTTGGGATGAAGCTGAAAAATCTATGTCTGGAAGATTGGTGAGGGATTCGTTAACATATGGTGGGATAACTGGTCTTTGGAAGGCAATCTTCTGAATGATCAATTCGCTCCAGCCTTCCTAAAGTTTGTCAGGGACCTCTCGGATCATGATAAGTGCAATCTTACTCCTATTCTTCCTTTTTGCAGCCCTTCTCAAATCTCTAATATTCTGACTCTCTGTTAATCCTGGGCAAAAGGACAAAATTTATGTCAAAAAGAACCTACTATCTTCTTAGCCTCCCCAACAGGTGGTGGATTGGGGTCAAACAATTTGGAATAAATTTCTTACTCCCTCCATGTCATTTTTTATATGGAGACTCTTCTTAAAATTGATTTCCAAAGGGGTCCTTCTAGATGTTTTTTCTATCTTACTGAGGAGGAAACAACTGCCCATCTATTTTTGCCTGCCCCTGGGTGCAGGAAGTTTGGTCTATTGTGATTGGAAAATTTAAAGTCCCAACTATGAATCTATCATGGGAGGTATTATATAATTGCTGGTCAGAGTGGAGGGGAATCAATCTACAAGACATCCCCAACATTGTGGCTTGGTTTGTTTGGATGGCTAGAAACCATTTGAAGTATGAAACCTCTCCTATTAAGCCAATTAAGGTGGGTCTAAATTGTATTGCCTTTATACAAAAACTGATTAAATTTAAAGGTTTTGAAGCTGTGTTGGAGCTGAGCCCATCTTCTATTCCTCCCATTACTAAAGTCTTCAAAATTTGCTGGTCTCTACCAAAGTATGGATGGATAAAAGTTAACACTGATGGTAGCTATAAATCTCAATCTGCTGGTATTGGTGGTGTCTTCAGGAATCATGAGGGGTGCATCTTGTTCTTCCAATCTCCTGTTAATGCTTTGGATCCACTTGAAGCTGAATGTCAGGCTATTTTTTGGGCCCCTAACTTAGCCAGATCTTGCCACTTCAACCAGCTATGGGTTGAATCTGACTCTTTGATGCTTATTAACATTATTAAGGGCTCCTATAACACCCTTTGGAACTTAATAAGTTGGATATCTGAGATTCATCAATTGTTGAAGAACTACACTATAAAGTTCTCCCATATACACAGAGAAGGTAATAGACCCTCCAATTGGCTAGCTAGAAGGGGTCTCTATACTGCAGAATCTATGGTGAGCAGAAGGATCCCTCCCCTACTGGATTTCCTCTTATCCAGTGACTAGTTACCTCTTCCTTATATTAGATAGCTCCTTTTTG
>NW_018250785.1:1596-2409 GCF_001263595.1 Phalaenopsis equestris | reverse complement strand
ATTTGGACCAGAGCGAAACTGTGCAATTTTTGCATTGGGCGCCGATGACACCCTTGACACCGTCGACGACCACCCTCGTCGCCGCCGACGACGTGTTTTTCCTGAGAGTCCAGGAAATTAAATACTAAAGGCTTGTCGACGATGCCCTCGACGCCGCCGACGGCGGGACTGGGAGGGAGGGCGGTGTCCAGACCGGCGGGATGACAATTTCTGGAGTTTGAATGGACGGATTTTGGCAGTTTTAGGCGGGGAGTTACTAATTTTAAACTTAAAAATTCAATTCCTAAGTTCATATTTCCCCAAAAATAAAGTGAAACTCCACCAAATTCATCCCTATGGCGTCTACTTCCCCTGAAAACCATAGAATGCGAGTGTTCAACCGGAGAAAGTGCATTAGTGCGGAAGCACAACAAATCTTCAACAAGGTGCTAGCGAAGAAAAGATTAATCAAAGAATGAGGATTTATAAATCGAGGATTGAATAATCCTTTGATGGCAATTGAAGAAATGATCGTGGAGCGAAGATGTGAAGTGCTGTGCTACATTACCGCCACCGTGGTTGTTCCTATAGTGAAGGAATTTTATGCTTATTTGCATGGATCAATGAATTATATATGATCGAGAATGTTCCTGTCTACCATTATTCAAACTTCGTCCAAACAAGAAACTAGATGAATGAGATTTATCAATATTTAACGGACGAAACTGAAGACTGGGAAATGAGAGAAAAAGAGTATGTTAGTTTTTCTGCGACACTCCTAAATCCCGTTTCTAAACACTGACACTTCTTCATTTCTACAAAACTATTACCGAC
>NW_018250785.1:0-1441 GCF_001263595.1 Phalaenopsis equestris | reverse complement strand
CTATGAAAATTGGGAAAATGTACTTCTACCTTGGAAGCCTTTGGACCCAACTGAGAGATTCCCAGCCTATGAAGATGAAAATGATATGACTATTATGGTGGATCAATCATCTCAAAATTCACTGCCTGTTCAACCTTTAGTTACAGACAAGAATTTGGTGATCCTACGCAGAATCAAGAAATTATAGGAGATACAAAATGTCATGAATGCAATTAATAATATCTCTGATTTCTTCGATCATCTAGACTGGAGGATGAAAGAACATTTTTCTCACTCTGGACATATAGAAGATAGTTTGATACAACTGATGAGGAGGATGAAATTGATAGAAGAGGATTCTACTGAAGAATTTCCATACCGACCCTTCTATAACATCTTCATTCATGTGCAATCAATAGGTGATCTCAGAGGAGATTCTAGCACTAAATCTAAAGAATAGTTGATTTATATTGCTACCTGTTTGTCTATGTGTGTAATTTGATTTGAACTTTGAATTTTCTTTGCTTTAGAATTATGCTTTTAGATCTCTGTATAGTTGAGACTGAGCATAGGATGTTTGATTTCAGCATTTTGTGGCTTTGTATTGAGGTTGAGAAAATACCAAACTTAGGTGTGTTATGTAACGTATATTGTACCCCTTGGAATTTATATATAATTGTGATGTTTTGTTTTGTGAAAGCTTATTTGTGATAAGTAGGTCATTTAATCACTTAAAATTACGTCTATAATGATTGAACGGATGTCGTTGAGGCTTGAAATTGATTGAAATCGCAAAAATCCAGAAATTGAACCAAATCAATAGAGCCCGTCGACGGCAACCACGATGCCGCCGATGACGGACTTTTCTCATTGAGACTTAAGATATAATTTCAATAGAGTGCGCCGACGGCGCCGACAAACCCACCAACTGTGAGATCCTAAAAAAACACCTTTAACCATGATTTTGACCAGTCAACCACCACTATTCATCATCCCTTCCTCTCATACCCTTCTGAAAAACGTAATTTTTGACCTAGGGCTTGAGAGATCTTGGATTTGGAGGCAATTTCAAGGCATTTAGACACCGAATTTGATCATATCTTGGTAAGAGCTTCACTCTAAACTAAAAATGTTTGATTTTCACCATGAATTTCTTCCATATTGAGGAAATCCGAAAAAAATTGAGAATGTGAAAAAAATATTGGGAAGAAATTCATGGAACTTAGTTTTTAACTCTTAGAATCACTCTTGGAAGCCATTATTTGCATATTTGAAGTATATTTTAGAATTTTTCTATAATTTTGATTACATTGAAATGGATCCATGACAAAAGAGGGGACTTGAGTTCGACGAGTCTCACGTCATCAATGCAAAGGCTCAATCAAGGTTTACTTCAACATTTGAGGGAAAGAAATGCATACAAGTTTGAGTTGTTGAGAGTCCAGGAGGAGAAATTGAACGA
>NW_018250784.1:345911-367426 GCF_001263595.1 Phalaenopsis equestris | reverse complement strand
CATGGTCACACGCAATTTAATCTTTATGTGAATTTGAGATTTTGACAAAGTCGAAATGAAACATAGGATGTTTAGCTACTAAAATATATTAAAATAGATAGATATCAACTGGATTTTTAAAAATAACAGAGAAATAGGGTTTAAAATTCTTTTAACTAGAACACAGAGAGGTAAAAAGGTATGTGACCTGTTTTAAAAAAACTGAAGTTTCTAGTTATTAATAGATACAAACTCATTTATGCTCTCGATTTGCAGTGAATCGTGCATAAGACTTGTGATTTTGTGGAATTCTAGCGGAAGTAATATAAATCCAAAGATATTTTATCAATTAAAAAACTTAGTCTACAAAATTACCTATAAAATTCTTAAAAAAATTTTTTATTGAATAAAAATTAGGGACATTAGTATTAATAATTAACTATCTCACTGTAATGTTACTCAATTCCCGTGTCAACGATATTAAAATTAACATTTATATTTGGACATATATATTTGTATTCAAACTTTTGACAGCATTGTCGGTGGTTTTTTTATAAACATAAGTGAGAAAAATTAATAGTAATTGAATTCAAGTATTTTTAATTTTTCATGCATATTTATTGTATTTTAAAGTTTATCTTGTTATATTTTATTATTGATGCATATTTATTGTATTTTAAAGTTTATCTTGTTACATTTTATTATTATTTTTTACTTAAATTTGTATTAGTTTATTAATGTATAATTAATTATTTATGATACGTAGAATTTTGCATTACAACACTGCAACACTACTATGTTAGTGTCACAACATTAGTCTGTGCATTTTATTTTATTTCAAAAGTTATATATGTTAGTTATTTTAGTTATAATACATACTTATTTTGTGACTTTTACTTGATGTTATTTTTTATTGTTATGGTTATTTTTTACATTATTAGTGTGATTGTTATATGCGTACGATGGAAAATTCAAAACTAACGTCATTTAATTCTTAAATAGAAAAAACTTCTAAAAAATTAATAAAACAAAAAATAATAAAATAAAATAATCTGGACAACAGGACAAACCAATTGAACAATTCTTAAATAGAAAAAACTTCTAAAAAATTAATAGAACAAAAAATAATAAAATAATCTGGACAACAAGACAAACCAATTGAATAATGAGGATCAGCCTAAAACACTTACGATTATGTTAACCCATCGATAGAAGAAATTCACCAAAATATAAATAGGGCAACAGAGCAAGCTAACAATGTCAAACTCAAACCTGCTATCATTCCAAATAGTGCAAAGGTCATAACTTGGGGTTCATTTGTTGAGGATCCTAACCTACATATATCTAAGTTTCTAATGTTATGTGCAAATTTCAAATATAATGGAGAGCCTAACGATATTGTTAAACAGAGATTGTTCCCATTTTGTAGAGTGCCTAATGATATTGTTAAACTGAGATTATTCCCATTTATTCTAGGGGACAAAACTAAAATGTTGTTAAACTCTCTTCCATTAGGTTTAATAATCACTTGGAAAATCCACCTACAAAATTTCTAGTTAAATACATTTTTTCAAGAAATGATATAACCTAATTTGTCCAATTAGATAGCGAGTTAATGCATGCATGAGCCTATCAGAGATGTGAGGAATTGCAAAAGAAATGTCCTCATCTTGCCCTACCAAACTAATTAAAATTTTAATTTTTTTTATAATGGGTTGATATGATATTTGAGATCATAGTGCTGCAGCGGATGAAATTTTATTGCCTAACTATATGAAGTAGCTTAGAAAATAGTACCTAAAAAATTATTGCTCTTCCATTAAGGAGATGTACTAATAGTTGCAGAAAAATATACAATAAAACTGACTTGACTTAATTACATTTTTAATTAGGGTTAGAAACCAATTGAGCATTTAATAAACTACTTGTGATTTGGCTTGAAAGAAAGTTTAAAAATATTTATAAATACTTAATTATTAAATGAACAAATTCGAACAACTCCTTGTTCGATTCATTTATATTCACGAGCAGTATCACTTAAAACTCACGAAACTCAATGAATAATTTTATTTAAATTTCATGAACAAGCTCATGAATAAGCTTGATAAGAGCTCAATTTAATACTTGTGAATAAGATTGGGTAACTTATCTAATTAGAAATGACGGAAGATTCAATACTCCAGCTAAAGCTCAAGTCAAAACACATGTATATTAAATTGCATTATGTTTTTAATTTATAATACATAAAACAAGATAAGAGCTTATTTTCATAGTCGTTTATTTATTTTGTGCATTCGTATGCTTATTATGGTTATTCGTTTAGTATTCATTTATTTAAATTTTTTTATTTTAGAATTTCAACAAATTACTCTTTTATAAGCTCGATAAAACTCATTTGATTACAAATAAGTAGTTCAAACATACTACTCATTAGTTTATTCTCTCATCTGATTAGAAAATAAATATCTCAACAATACTAAAGTTAATTTACTCTATAAAGGTTGTTTGGTTAGACATAAAGAAGTTCAATGAAACTAATTAATCTATTTGATAATTACTCGATTTCATCATATTAAATGCACATGAATCAAGCTCAAACAGTCAAAATGAAAAACATTGAAGCATCAATATAAAGACAAAAGCTCGATTTAAGCTATAAACAAGCTCAAGCTTGAACACAATCATGGGCTCTATTTGTTTGCAGCCCTTTTTTTAATCATCAAAATACTAGTCCAATCATAACATAGGTGTAATACATGTAATTCAATATGTTCAACAAACACTAATTATAAAGTTATAATTGAATTAACTCCACAAATATGTATAGGAGTTGATGGTGGTAAATGAACATACAAAGCTTGATATGTCATAATTTAGATAGTCAAATGAAAACTAGTTGTATAATACAGTTCAGCCCAACAAAGGTAGATTAACCATAAGCCTTTTTAAATTATGTACAGGCTCACAAATATTACTCAAGGCAGGAATTTGAAGCATTTTTGCTTGTCTATCCATTTGTAGAAGATAAATATTATTATAAAGAGTACAAGGAAATAATGCCGAAAGCAATTATGAAGTATAACATCTTTATCTAAGACCATACTTTTTAGAAAATCTTGATTTAAATTTACTGTTTCAATAAACAAAATCAACCACAAAATTATGAAAAGTAGAAAACAAAAAATGAGCTTAAACCATTATGTCTATCAAAATGATAGTATATCCGTCGAGTTTAGTATGTTGATTATCAATTCCATGGGCAAATCTACCCACAATGTTTCAAAATTCACAATAGCACCAATAAACTCATTGATTTAGTAGCTGCTGATTAAATTTTCTAGGCAAATAAGACTAACAAACAAAATGAAAAAATCTCTGCCTTAATTTCTTAGTCAAAAAACAATTTTATTAAAGAGCATTTTTAAGCTCAAGTTAAAGAACAATTTTATTAAATTACATTATTTTTTAATTCATTATTCATAAAATAAGAAAAAACTTATTTTCTTGGTTGTTTATTTAATTTTCACATTTTTATGTTTACTCAAGTCATTCATTTAGTAGCTCGTTTATAAAAATAATAAAAATAATTTATAAATACAATAAATAACACATTTATAAGCTAAACAAAACTCGTTTGATTACAAATAAATTGTTAAATCATACTAATCATTAGTTTGCTCAATAGATTCATTCAATTAGAAAATAAATATCTCAATAATATTAATGTTAATATACTCTCAATGATACAAATTAATATACTCGATAATTACTTGATTAGCATCATATTAAATGCACATGAAACAAGCTCAAATAATCAAAATGCCAAATGTTGCAAGCATAAGCATAAACACAAAAGATCGGTTTACGCTATAAACAAGCTCCAGCTCGAACACAATTCTAAGCTTGATTTGTTTGTTGCCCTAGTTTTAATCATCAAAATACTTGTTATTCCAATCATAGCATGGTGTTATACATGTTGTAATTCATTGTGTTCAACAGACAAATTCTAACGTTGTATTTGAATTACCTCCACAAATATATAAAAATTTTGATGTCTTAAATGACCACATAAAGCTCGATATGTTATAATTTAGATCGTCAAATAAAAACTACTTGTATAATATAGTTCTGCCCAACAAAGGTACATTGACCATAAGCCTTCTTTCATTTATGTATAGGCTCACAAATATTACTCAATATAGAAAATTGAACCGTTTGTTTGTCCATCCCTTTGTAGAAGATAGATATTATTATAAAGACAGTACAAGGAAATATTGCCAAAAGCAACTATGAAGTACAATATCATTATCCTTGACCATGCTTTTTAGAAAATATTGATTTAAACTTACTATTTCAATAAATAATTCAATATTGCCAAAAGCAACTATGAAGTACAATATCATTCTCCTTGACCATGCTCTTTAGAAAATATTGATTTAAACTTACTATTTCAATAAATAATTCATCAACCACAAAAGTACGATAAGTAATAAACAGAAAATGAGCTTAATCTATTTATGACTATCAAATGGTAGTATATCCCTCGAGTTTAGCATTTTAATTCCATGGCCAAATCTACCCGCAAAATTGGCATTAGAAACAATAAAGTCGGTGGTTTAGTAGCTGTTTATTTAATTTCCTAACAAATAGACAAAATGCAACAAAATTGACACTCCTTTATCATTTTAAGCCTATAAAACTTTGTGGAAAATAGGTAGTTAAGAGTATTGTTAATGCCCTCATGGTTGAAGAACAGTGAGATTTTAAAGAGAAACCAATTTGACCTTCTGGTTTAAGTGTTTTTAACATAATGTAGCCAGCCTTCATATTATAAGAAGTTGTGTGATTAGTAATCGGCATATTATAAATCAAGATACCAGCAAATAACACAATTAAAAACTTTTATTAAAAATATTAATGAGTTTTTAAAGTTTGTTTGTCAAATAGATTAGTGTTACCACAAATCCAAAGTGGTCATCATGAGCTTGAAATAATGTTTTGCCAATTTCCTTGATATGCATACAAACTTGGTGATATCTCAAGTTCAAATGCAACTTAGAAATGACGAAGCTCCTTGTAACTCATCAAGGAATTCATGAATTAACGGATTTGAAACTTCGTCATTAATTGTTATGAAATTCAGAACCTAAGAATTCCAACTATTACCTCGCTTATTACCATAATAAATTGGGAAACGAAGTTCATCATCCTCAAATTATATGTTATTTCACATCCCTTCAGAAATTCCTCAACGGCATCTTTTTGAAAATTTGTATATCTATATGAGCAAATATTCATATTTGAGCTCTATCCGCTAATGAAATATAATGATAAACTACCCTATTTGGTGGCAACTATTTTGAACTAGCAAAAACTTCTTAAATTGCTTTAAAAAGATTTTTTTTAAAAAAAAGGGAGAAAATTATGACTAAAAGGTTGCAAATAAAGAAGTACTTTTTTAATCAAAATGAACTCCATGCTTTTATATTACTTGCAACACGACGAAACAATTAATGGAGTTAAGGATTGCAGTTTATGAAAAATCATTAGTTCAAGAAAAAGTTGTTTTCCTTAGCTGTATGAAGATATTATTCTATGAGAAATTAAGTATGAGTTCTTCATAATCATGAAATGCCAATAATGAGTATAACCAATGTATGCGAGGAACATTATCAACACCTTTGATAGCAAAAGTGAATAAATCCAGTATAAAATGATAATCTTATAATGAAAAATGAACTTTAGAAGGATTTATATTAGCAATCAACATTACCAATGAGTACTCAAAATTTTTTGGCAAGATCACAAGACCCATACATGTTGTCTCCCTTTCTTGGATAATATTATAGGTACCAACACTATCAATCAACACATGAGGATGATGACACCAAGCAAATTAATCAGTTATAAGTAACATAGATTCAATACTCCAGCTAAAGCATTGAGACTAATCATGTATAAAGCATTAGAAAAAAATCTTATCAATCTCTTATACCCCATCATCAAGATCAAAGCATTGCTCATAAATTCCCAATAGCATATAGAATTTACTTTGGCATTTGTAATTAGGTTCGAACATACCATGGCTATTGAAACACAACAGCCTCTCTCGACTCCATAAAATCACAGGAAGAATTAACTTCTGGTAGGGTAGTTCACATGAAATGGGATGGGATGTTCATGATTGTCATGGAATTGAAATAAGGACAATGATTTAAAGAAGCTATTTTGCTACATGATCCTTTTAAGCTTGCTTGAATTTGTTGAATTAGAGTGGCCATGAACAATAGCTACCCTACCCAAATCTTGGAACATATTCATGCATCCGAGCAAGCTTCACACCGTCCAATATTTTGAGAGGGTTGGCAAAAAATAATCAAAAGGGTAAGTCATCTTTTAGTCGTAAAATAAAAAAAATAACTAAAGAAAATTTAAAAAAAAATCAAATATTGCATAAGCTAATTCTTTAAATGTTACTTAATATTCCATCACCGAGCCATTTTAAGATAGCATTGATAGATGTTCATGTAAACCTTCATAATATGAAACTCCAAAATAAGCTTATAAGAATTGAATGAAACTGTCAGATTTTGACACTTCACACTACTTTGTATGAGACTATTGGTATAATGTCATTGCTACTCCCCCCATATAAAATAAAAGAGCATTTACATACATACTACACAATTCCTATATATTTATATATCTAACACCTAAATGTTAATTATTTGATTTATAGCACTCGAATCTTTAATATCACATAAAAATTATAATTACTATAAACTCCTTGAAAATTAAATGTCTACTCATGCAAAAGTAAGGTGTTATAAATATAAATATTAAAATTTATATGTTAGATATGTAAATTATATATGTAAATCTTCCTAAAATAAAGCGATGCAATACAAATCAAAATATTCATCAGCTTTAATAACCTAGTTCTTTACAGTTTAGCCAAAAAAAAATTGAGCTAATTTAATCATCATCAACCTCATGGAAGAAAATATAAAGGAATGCAAGAAGATGATGTTAGTAGACATACGATATTAACAGCACCCCATCATCTTACGGGATAGAGGATGCCTTGTTTGAGAGAAAGCATCAATTCTTTCATCCATATTTGTAACAAATTCTTGAAAGTGACTTGAAGATTAGTTGATTGCAACGAATTGGACTTCCAAATATCGAATAGACCTCTGAAATTCAATCTATTGAAACTTAGTTTTTTTTTGCATTGCCTTCATTACATCAAGCAAATCAAATCCTCACAAAATGAAAGCACCAGTTGATGCATTCTCCAATAATAGCCAAAAAACATTTGGCATGTTTTAAACATATACAAACTCCAAAGTGAAATAGAAAAATTTTAACAAGGGGTTGAAGAGGCAATTGAATTCTTTCATATTTTCCTGAGCTACAATCCATTTAGATTACATTCAATACAAAACATTATCTAACAAACATTCAAGTTCCTTTTAACCAACAAGCCAAGAAACACATGACTTATCTATTCTGGTTTATTATTAGCCTTTATAAGCATTAAATCCTAATTGCTCAAGCTTATACTAAAGCCAGCTAGCTTTAATAACAAAATTGGTAATTAGGTCTCCACCATTTGAGCTCCTTTAATGCCTGTCAGGCATCAAACTTGCTCATTACTTACCAATATTGTTTGTTTTTACCTCTTCAAGTTGTCAATCCCAACAGTTGCAACCCTTTTAGCACTTCGTTCCTAAATTTGTGCATAGCATATAATGTATAATATTTCAAAACAAAAGTTGATTGTTAAGATTTGTAAGACTTGGAGTTCAATCTAATAAAATAGACGAAAAATGCATTGTGAAATTAATATAGAATTGACCGACAATCATAAATTTAATCTTTCATGTTAATATAAATATGATCACTGGTATATTTGATCTAAATTCACTCTGTATATTCACATCTCTAATGAAAATTTTTGATCTAAATAAATAACGTGACATAATGGAAATGGTTAGTAAGAGGTGTGACAAAGTAAGAAATAAGATGTCTTTGTCATTAGGGAAGTAGGTTAGGCCAAAATAGCAAGGAATGAAATTGAAAGAAAAAAAGAGTTTTTGGCCAGAGAAGTGACATGTTAGGTGTTAAGTCAAACTAGACAAATGCTGACGCTTAAAACACCCTCATAAATTTCAGTTTGGGCTCTGAATCGCCAAAAAAAAAAAAATATCTTACAGCGTGCTGTTATTCTGCTAAACACCGGAATCGGACATACACTACTGGTTGACTAATCACCTAGCAGTTCTAAGAATAAGGATCAAAATCAATATCATATCAAATGCATTGAATGGAAAGTGAATCAAACAATATTTCATCATAAGACACATGCTTCTATTCAAAAAAAAAAACATTGATTGGAAGGGAATGAGTGGATTCTCCAGGCCGCTAACGAATACTCATTCTCATTTTTCAGCTCGATTTCCCTAAGCTGACAACGGCTCAGTGAAAAATGCAAATTGTTCTTTAATGGGTCCTTTATTAAACTATATAGTCTAATAGTAAGCCAAAATGTACTGCAAATATGAAATTTTCAAGATAAAAATCTAACAAAAACAAAAGAAAAATAAAATTGAGAAATATTTTTAGTGAAGCGATAATGAGAATAAAAATATGTTAGTGAAAAAACATTTCATTATTTTTTAAAATGTTTTAATAGTTGAAATCATAACACAAGAACTAGATAATCAAGCACAATGCAAATTGCAAATAAGAATGATGCAATATCAATTACAAATCAAATTCCACACAACTAAAAATATTTAATCATAGATCATTAAAACAGGTTAAAAACATACCTTTTACTTTAACCCAAGGAACCCACAAATAAATCAGTTAGCTAAAGAGCTCGTTATTACACTTAATATGAGGATGTACAGCATAGATATGATTATAATAAGATGAATACACAAAATTAATGTGAAAAATAAATAAAAAGCATCAACAAAGATATGTATGAAGATTATAAAAGGAAAAATTGCACGAATATGCAAACATCTCATAAAATACTTGGAGGATAGAGAATGGATTGAAAATGATAATCCTCAAGGCCAACACCAAATAGTAGAGTAAGGTTAATGATAATGATGTGTGATTCTCACTCCTAAATCAAAACATCTTCCTCCGTCACCAACTCTCACCTTCAGTTATGTTGCATGCTTGTAAAGTTGCTTATAGATTACTATAAATATAATAATTCTGTATACCAAGCAGAAGCTTTTAGAGAAACTAGTCTTTCAGGTCATTATCATTTTTTCCCTGCACTGAGTTTTGCTATTTCCAGCCAAATAATTGTGGCATGAATTTATGCCAAGAGGTAGGTTAAAAAATTCAATGTAAGTTTGGCGTAGAATGGGGGCTTTTTTTCCCTTTCCAATCCATTCCATAATACATGAAAAGAACCTCAGTAAAAATTCTGCAGATGCAACTGTCAGTTCATTAAAGGTAGCCTAACACAGTATAAAAAAGAGAAGCAATAAGTTTAGATCCTCATGCAACACCTTTGATTCTTTTAAAAACTTTGAGGGAAAAAAAAAATTATTTATTGCTCAAGACCATGGATGTGGATTTCATTAATTTTGAAACTGAATGTCGAGATTTGCAGCATTGCACTAATCGGCTATGCTTACCTATATCTCTGGGAACTTCTTATATTCTAATCGTACAATGTTAACAAAAATTTTGTAAACCTTGATTTGCAGAAAAATTGGGCTGTAATCTGTATCTCCTGTCATTAACTCTTTTATAAAAAAAAATAAAAAATAAAATAAAAACAAAATTACAGCTGACCGGAGAGAATCATAGCAGCCCATGGAGGTACTTGTGAATGTAAACCCACAAGTAATTTTGAATTTCAACTGTTCAACTGAGAATGTATATGGAAGTATGATGGATGCAAAAATTTTGCTTACCTTCTCCTATTCTGCACAACCAAGCTCACACTAAAAGAAGGGATGACAATATCTCTCCCATAGTCTTTTGAGGGAGATCATTTCCGTTTTCCAATTCTGTCCGTGAATCCAGAACAGCAGCATCCAATATCAGCTTCCGCCTGGCAATTTCATATATGTTCTCATCAACAGTGCCTTTAGTCACAAGCCTGCAAAATCAACATTATTTATAGAATAATACAGAGAGCTTTGATTCAAGTAACTTGCTCAATAAGAATTAGATAATGTTACTTGAATAATAGAAACTGCATTAAAAAAACTTGTTCTTCAAAATTCTAAATTTAGATTGACATCATGTAACTTAAAAGGAATGCTACAAACTAACCATGTAAGATCAAAAGTTCTAATATATATAAAAGTCAATTCCCAATTTTAGTAGAATATAGTCAACTCAGTTGACAAAATATGGAAACAAGATGATTAATAAAAACTCATACAAGCCTCATACAGAAACATTATGGCGTGCTTTATGTAACTTCCCCATTATCCATGATGTAGACAATCAATGCATTAAGCATAAAATGACAACTACCACAAATTAAGAAAGATTGATGAAGGCAAAAAGTACTTGGTTGGAGTGGCTTCCTCAGGAATTCCTAACCAACATTATATTCTAGCTCATATTTCTCCAAATACACATAGCATAATTAAAGTAATTAACAGATTACCGGTAAATCGTAACGGGCTTAGCTTGTCCTATGCGATGACACCTATCTTCAGCTTGACGATCCATTTGGGGGTTAAAATCCATGTCATGTATAATAACCGTATCAGCTCCAACTAAGTTTAGACCCTGCCCTCCGGCCCTTGTGGAAAGCAAACATGCAAAGATAGAAGGATCATTGTTGAAAGTGTCCACAATGGTCTGCCTCTCGGTCACTTGAGTACTAAAAACATAAAGATGAAACAGTAAAATAACTGGTTTGGATCTAAAGTAATATAAATGCTACAGGCAAACAAGCTTTACCTTCCATCAAGACGTCGGTATGTGACTCCTATTACCTCCAATGCCCACTCAAGTATGTCCAGCATTGTTGTCCATTGACTGAAAATAAGAACCCTATGGCCTCCAATGCTTAAACGCGGCAGAAGCTCTGCTAATACCTACATAAACAAATAAACAAGGAAAATAAATGAATGCAAAAATATATTTTTTACAATACCTGAAAACTGAACATGGCAATGTTTTCCATTGATTGTATATGAGAAACCTATTCCCTCCAATGGCCAACGCAGAACTGCCGTTCTTCCAAATTGTACGTATGCAAGTAACAGAACTAGTAAATGAAATTAATTTTTTTTTTAAAAAAAAACTTATTTTACAATTACGAAAGGATGAACAATGTTATGTTTTCATTCAATACATGTTTTTCAATATATAGTCATTTTATGCCAAAATAACACTTCAGCTCTCAAGTACGGAGCCATGTTAAACTATGTTTTTTTAAATTTCAAAAAAACCACACTTGCTAACCGGTAAATGCATAATATAATAATTTTCATAAGAACCAATTAAATTGAAATTAAATAAAAATCCTAGACCACTTAGGATGAGTGCAGTAAACAGACATGTAACACCTTACTAGTACAATCGATCTGCACAGGAGATGAAAAGCATCCCAACAAGATTTCCCAAAAATGCTACATCTTGCTTCATCAAAAAGATCATCGAATTTTAATAACAGGCTTATCATGCTCACCAATAAATGCAGATTAGAAATTGAATGTTTTGGAAGTTGAGGAAATAAATGTCAGGCTTTATACTGAGACATCATAGCCAGCAATAATTTTTGTGCTTAGGACATTAATTTTCTAGAAGCTAACAAAAAAGAGAAATCAACAATTGAAAGAAAGTGACTGGAGCGGGACAAGAGAGTAACATGCGCCAAAATAAAATGTAGATGAGCAAAAGAAGAAAAGAATATAAAGTATAATAAGCAGATAAACAGAGATTCGTAAAGACCTATGTGAAGGAATATAACGGTGCATTCGGAGCATATCTAACCAAGGTGAAAGTTGTTAGCAAGTTGCTGGGAAGTTTTGGCAGAGATAAAGGGTAGTAATATGGTGAAGTTCCAGATAGATTTCCACCTAAAAAATGGAAAAACATTTTGCAGCTATAAAAGAGGCTGCTCAATAGCATTCTGACTAGTAGATATGTTTGCTTAAATATTCAAAGTGTTTCTTGAATATGAAAGAATGACAACTCTCCCAAATGAAAATGACCATCAAAACAAATATAATAAGCAAAAAAGGAACCGTACTAAAACAAAATCTTCAGAATTTATGAGTTTCTATTATGTGTGTGTGTGTGTGTGGTGGGGGGCTCAATTTAAATAATTTAAAACAAGAACACCAGAAGAACATAATTATAAATATCGAGAACTGAAATTTCATCTTGAAACAAGCCACACAAGTACATGCAAACCTGACATTTTGCTGATCCCAGAACATGTTCATTTGTAAGAATATCCTTGGCGCCCCAATCACAATTCAATAATAAAAGCTGCACATTTACAAAAATGATGAAGTAGGTGAGTACTTCATAAAATGAGCAATCTAATAGCTGATGAAATGAATGCCCATAAGTACTCGGAAGTTTGTGGTGATCAAAAACATAAGAATGGTTACTCTCATTTAAGCCAATCTTTTTATGATCCATATGAATGAAAACTTAAAATATGATCAATAATAAAACTATTCTGGTATCTCCTACAACTCTCAAAATTTGAGATATATTAAATAAATTTTACCTGTGTACTGTCCTCAAAATTAATACAACTAAATATATTGAACATCACAATTTATATATTTGATAATTTCATATTAGCATTTCATATCGAATTACCTGCATGTCATTGATGAATGCATTGTGCCTCAACAAGATATGTGTTTCTAAAAACATTACATTTAGGTCCCTAAGGTCAATGATGTAACACTAAGGCCCAATGCACAGATATTCTATTAAAAATTCTTTTGATATCTAAAATGTCCTTCTGTTTATTAGTCAACCTTGGAAATCTCAAAGAGCCGAGACAAATCTTCCAGTAAGAGAGCCCTTTGTCTCCCTATACGCTTCATCTTCCTTAAAGGCAATTCACAATTCTCTATCAAGAAATTAGATTAAATTTGAAAATCAACCGCAAAGAAGTACTATGGCAAATTACTTTAGATAATCCCATCATTCTCCCCCATTGTCTTTTCTTCAAATCTGTTAAATTTTCGTAGTTATGAAGTTCTCTTTTTCAAACCTTTTTTATGGTTGGCTCCTTATATTTTTCCAGACATTTGCTGCAATACTATAATTTCTTCTTCACAATGTAGCATTTGTAGGGTTTTTTAAGACATCCATCATGAAGTGTGCTATAACTCTATATCTAATTTACTTTATTTAACTTAATCATCTTTAAACTATACCTGTTAATTTCACTCTAAATGCCTAACTAGAGAATAGTATCCAAATCTCCAGCCTTCATTTTTATTTACCCTATAAATCCTAATCCATAATATATCTTAATCAAAAAAGTAATAGTTTTGACTTTTCTACCATCTCCTCCATACTTCGTTCATTATATTTTACATATTTTAGAACATTACAAATTTTTTCTACTCATTAAAAGAAAATTTCGACAGCAAGCATAAAATTAACAGTCATTGTCGGATCCCAAACCCCATAAGCAAAAAATGAAATGCATTAGGTAGTCGACAGCTAACACATTTTTTAGTCGAAAATATCATGTCATGAATCATTTAAATCATTGTTTAAATGTTAGAGAGTCCAGTGGAAGTGACACGTTGGATGACATAAATACAGTAATAAATGTGTAAGGTTAGCTACGCCTACACTCAAGTGCAGTAATAAATAAAGATTCACATATTATGAATGGATGCAGTCAGAGAAGTTAGTCCATAAAATTAATATTATGATAGGATCTTGTAATATGGGTACTCTCATAGGTAAATTTTTAGAATTAGTTGACATTATGGTCTATAGAAAGAAAAATATCTTATGCATTAAAGAAACTAAATGGGTTGATGAAAATGCTAAACAAATTGATAACTTAGGTTTTAAAATTTGGTATTCAAGTAGGAGTTCCAGTAGAGATGGTATAGGTGTAATTATAGCATGTTTAAAACATAATTTTGTAAAAATTAATAGAGTTGAAGATAAAATTATAGCTCTAAATTTATTGTTGATACTAAGATTTTTAACGTTATAAGTGTTTATGCTCCTCAAATAGGTTTATATAAGGATTCAAAAGAATTTTAGAATGACCTAAATGAATTAATACAAATGATATCTCTTGAAGAAAAAAACTTTATTGGAGAAGATTTAAACTAATATGTTGGTAGAGTGGTAGAAGATTTTAAAAATTTTCACGGTAACTACGATTTTAGAGTGATTAATGAAGAATATAAAACCTAATAGATTTTGCTTTAGCTTGTGAATTTGTTATTGCGAATAATTTAGTTTACAAAAGAGATAAGCATATTATTATTTATAAGAATGAATCTAAGAAAATACAAAATTCTTATGAAAAAAAAGATAGTCGAGTAAGGTCATTGCAACCGAAAATTTAAATACTCAACATCGATCATTAGTTTTTATGTTAAAATAAAGAGTTGGAAGATAAAAAAAATATAATGAAACATTGTCATAAGATTAGATTCGGGCACCTAAAAGACAAACAAAATTATTTTTCTGAGTAAATTTCAAGATTTTAAATTTTGGGGCATTCATAAAAAAGTCTATGGGATAAAGTAACTAGCATTATTAAACAAGTGGCAAAAGATGTAACTTCAAAATTAAAAGAAAAAAAAATTATAAAAAAAAAGTTAGCGGTGGAATAATAATGTGTAAGAAAAGATTAAAAAAAAAGATAATAAGTTATTGTAAAAGCTTAGAGAACTAAGAAAAATATAAGGTGACCTGTAAGACATATAAGAAAACAATTTGTGATGCTAAATATTATACTTTTAGTGTTCTTTATAATCGATAAGATACTAAAGATTGTGAAAGGTATATGTATAAACTAGTCAAACAAAAAAAAAAAGATAAAAGAACACTCGGTGGTATCTCAAGTGTATTAAAGATAAAAATCAAGAAGTATTTTTCCTTGAGGAAGATATTCAACATAAGTGGGTGGGATATTTTAATAAGTTATTCAATGAAATTTATGAAAATAGTATTTAAAGCAAAAGAATTAATGCACTCGAGCCCACTTAGTGGGATAAAGATTTGTTGTTGTTGTGAATAAAATATTTCGCTTTGTCATTCTATATTGTTGTATCTCATTAAAAACTTCAAGAAATAATGAAATTGAGAAGTTTAAAGGTCGTTTTAAATCACTTTTTTATTTTTTTTTTATTTTGTTTTATTTATGTTTTAACATGTTTTGTTGATTTTAAGAATACTCAAAAAAACGTTTAGGTGTTTTAAGAATTTTTAAAAAACAAGTTAACATTATTTTTAAAAAAAAAATGCACTAAACAAACATGTTTAAAAAAAAATTCATAAATGCATACTAAATATCAATTTATGCTTGGGACCACATGCCAATGCTAGCCTCTACTCACACAAAAATAAGTATGCGTATAATTCAACATGAGCACAAATTAAGGAAATGAAAAATGGCAACGTTTAATTTTTAAAAAATAATTAATTTTTTTTAGAAAAGACTGCATGTATCAAATTCAAACATATAACTTTGTTTCTTGTGAAATCATACATCCTTCTACTCATATTCAAATTTATGTAGAATGCCCCCTGGAGTATCCATGAGGTGCTCCAAGTGCACATTCAAATATCACCAACTATTCTAGAGTTCCTAAAAGATATTGGTGGATCGGATCTAGTGATGAGGTGTTCTAGAAAGGTAAGAAGAGGAAGTTTAATGAAGTTTTTGGAGGTTAAAAGGTAATGAAAAACGGCTGTCCAGGGGACAAAGAGCAGGTAATGCTGTGAAATATTGATGTCAGTGAGCACGAACACCAAGAGAGATTCACCACCTAATCTCAAACAAGATACAAGTGCACCACTTGAACAAGAAAAATGATATAACGGTAGGTTGAAATTAGATAACTTGATCTCGAAATTGCATAAACAAAAGCCAAAAATTTTGTCCAAATAGAAGTTTACAATATACTTAAATGTTCCAAGAGAAAAAACCCAAATTCTATAACCTAAGTAGGTAAATTATGACCAGGTCACCAAGCTCAAGGGGGCTAGGGCATGCAAAACCTATCCAGAAAGTGACCAGTACTTCTGAATTAGAGAGTTCCACTCTTGATGGACGGAGGACGCGCTCCACAATTCACAAAAATTTACCCACAGCATTAAGGTGAAAGGTCAACAGAGTTAAATGCAGCAAAAAAATAGTCTTTTGACAAATCAATCATGTAGGAATTTTCATTAATCATATTGGTTATTCTGAACAGACCATCAGCCCTCAGCTCGAGTTCCCCAAAAGAATCTATATGAAATCTCTCGTTGTTCAATCTAATACACACCAAGTCACATTTTTTAATGAATTAGCTTTCCTGTACCTTTTGCTTGCTTCTAATATTTAGCATTTTGCTCAACAATTTCCGTCATCACCTGCTCATGTAAGACAAAAATATCTTTGCTCAAACCTCTGCATCTAAGCTAAGCTTAGTAGTTGGAAATATTGACACTAACTCCAACAGAGAGAGGATTTTGCATCTCAAATTGGATGTCATATGTGGACCAGTTATATGAAAACTTAACCTGGGGAAGAATCAAATCTCACTGCTTGATATTCTTTTCAACAACAAACTAAAAATTTTTCCCAAACTTTGATTTAAAACACATGTTATTTCTGTTGAAATGGATGAATCTATAGATTTGTGTCTCTCTTGTTGTTGAACTAGCAAGTTTTAAGGAAATAATTACCCAACTATATTAGATTTAACTTATTTCACATATTTTTTTAATATTATTCAGTTTAACTCTCAGTTCTCTTTTTCAATCGTGTTAACTTGTTTCTAAATGTTTTCATGTGATTAAGTGATCAACAACAATAAGAAAGCATTAATCCCACTACGTGGAGTCCGGCTACATGAATCCTTTTTCTCCATTGCGTCCTATTTAGTGTCATATTTTCACTTAGTTCTAATAGATTAAGATCATTTTTTATACAATAAACTCAAGTTTTCCTAGGGCTACCTCTGCCTTTCTTAACATAAATCGAATCCAAAACATCTACTCTCCTAATCGGATCATCAGATGGTCGACGCTTAACGTTACCAAAACATCTAAGGCGACTTTCTCTAATTTTGTCCATCACGGGAGCTACACCAACCCTATCACGGATATAATCATTTCGCATTTTGTCTCTAAGTGTAAAGCCACTCATCCACCTAATCATTCTCATCTCGACAACACCTAACTTAGTATTATGCTTCTCTTTTAAAGGCCAACATTCAGTGCCAAAAAGCATTGCAGGTCTCACCACCGTCTTATAAAATTTTCCTTTCCGTCTAAGCGGTACTTTTCTATCACACAAAAGGCCCAAAGCATTCCTCCACTTCAACAAACCAACTTGAATTCTATTATTAACATCTCCATCTATATCACCATCGCTTCGAACAACAGACCCGAGATATCTAAATCATTCACACTTTTTAATAATTTGATCACCCAAAGTTACACTTCGGTCACTAGAGCTACTACTACTAAAATCACATTCCATGTATTCAGTTTTAATTCTACTCAAATGAAGGCCTTTAGACTCCAATGTAGACCAACATTTCATGTGATTAGGTGATGATTTTATAAAATTTGATCACATCATCAGAATATGCTAATATACTCTTGCCAGTGATTTGGGCTTTCATAAAGCAAAGTATTAAAGGGTGCCATGCTTTTTCTTGAATCAAGTTTCTTTACTTGATATGTTGAAAAGGAAATTTTTTTCTTTATTTTGTTTATAATATGAATTGTGCTTAACTTAAATGTTAATTTCCTTGGGCTTTTCTTAGTGTTATTGGAAGATTCTTGGTGATTGTAGAATTTATATCATTTATTGTATTATATTTAAAATATTATATAAGCTGCTGCTATAATGATGCTCAATGGCTATAATTATTCGAAGAGAACTAAAAATTTATCCATGATTTTGGCTAATACGAGCAGCAAACAATTAGTTGCTATTATTTGGCGCAAGCATTATAATGTCTGTCCCGTATTTTATATTGTATTCAATATTCCTGAGTTTTATTTTACTGTGTAGCATGTTATTTTGTTTAAGCCTGCAATGGTGTCCATTGCTACAACTTTCTTTTTGCATTGTTCACCATTTTTTTGAAGGGGAGAATCTAGTGGCACATAAGATTTTTGTAGCTTTTCTCGTTAAATATCTAGTGGCTATTTCTATTTGTTTTTTCACTTGAGCAACTATCATATTTGATAATTGTCACAAACTTTCTGTTAGTTGACAACCATATTGACAAGTTTCAGCAGCTTGGAGTGGAAAGGAAGTAAATTTGGGAATTGTAGTAAGAGAAAACTCGTAGTTGGTTGCAATGTAGTAAGGCAATGCAGTGAAAGGGAACTAAGCCTGCTGGCTTTTATAGAACAAAAACTAATACTGGATGAAGAGGGAGAGAGAGATACGGATTGGTCAGAACTCCAAAGGGTTTTATGTTATCAGCAAAAGAGGATTTCATGTGTGGAAAGTTTGAGGTTTTTTCTCTCTGCTTTCCACAATCTAATACGTTCATTTATATCTATATGTTTTCTCTCATTCCTAATTTATAAAAGACTACAACTTGATTTTATTAAAAAAATCCTAAAGATTTTTCTTAATTATATAGTTTTTTTATACGCTTAGAATCATGTGGGTTGAAAGGTTGTTGATGTACTTTTAACTCATACTATGTAATATTTCTTGCCACTGCAAGGACTCATTTCATGGTTGCTTTATATTGAGGTTGGGTGCTATTAATCATGATGTTTTTTGACTGGAAGATATGGTTACAATGGTTAGTGCGTAGGCAACCATTTTATAAGAAACTTATCAATGTACAAAGACTATGGAAAGGTTATAACCATGTAAAAATTGCGCCAATAGGCAAAGTTTTTTCCTTATTTTCTTTTTTGCATTTAAAAGACTTATTTTGTGATACCAGGTTATAGTTTGTGTTTGTGAAGTGATTTCTTTATCTTCTTAAGCATTGCAACCAAGATATTTAACTGTGTAAGATAAAATTGAATAGTGTTCAAATTTAGGTAAAACTTGTAAAGATCCTACCAAGAATATGCTGTAATGGATGACAAAAAAAAATTGTAACTTCCATCGATAGCAAAATCATCCAACTCCACTATAAAATGAGTGTGTTATAATTGAAATAGCAAGATAAAGTCAGTTGTTGCAAGATAAACTTTGGTTTCTCAAATATTTGTAAACCCGTTTAACAATTCTACTCGGAATCGGCTGAAACAGATACAAGAACAACAACAACAACAAAGCCTTAATCCCACTACGTGGGGTCGGCTACATGAATCCTTTTTCTCCATTGCGTCCTATTTAGTGTCATATTTTCATTTAGTTCTAGTAAATTAAGATCATTTTTAATACAATAAGCCCAAGTCTTCCTAGGTCTACCTCTGCCTTTCTTAACACAAGTCGAATTTAAAACATCTACTCTCCTAATCGGATCATCTAATGGTCGACGTTTAATATGACCAAACCATCTAAGACGACTTTCTCTAATTTTGTCTGTCACAGGAGCTACACCAACCCTATCACGAATATATTCATTCCGCATTTTGTCTCTAAGTGTAAAGCCACTCATCCACCTAATCATTCTCATCTCGACAACACTTAACTTATTATTATGCTTCTCTTTTAAAGGCCAACATTCAGCGCCATAGAGCATTGCAGGTCTCACCACCATCTTATAAAATTTTCCTTTCAGTCTTAGCGGTACTTTTCTATCACACAAAAGGCCCGAAGCATTCCTCCACTTCAACCAACCAACTTGAATTCTACTATTAACATCCCCATCTATATCACCATCGCTTTGGACAACGGACCCAAGATATCTAAATCGTTCACACCTTTTAATAATTAGATCACCCAAAGTCACACTTCTGTCACTAGAGCTATTACTACTAAAATTACATTCCATGTATTCAGTTTTAGTTCTACTTAAACGAAGGCCTTTAGACTCCAATGTAGACCTCCATAATTCAAGTTTTTCCTGGGCTTTTTCTCTCGTTTTATCCACGAGAAGAATATCATCAGCAAAAAGCATAAACCAAGGTACATCCTCTTGTAGATTACCAGTAAGACCATCCATAACTAAAGCAAAAAGATATGGGCTTAAAGCCGATCCCTGATGTAATCCAACAGAAATAGGAAAATATTCTGTCAATCCTCCTTCAGTTTGAACACAAGTAACAACTCTAGTATACATATCTTTAATGACTTGAATATAAGTCATATCAAACATTTCTTCTCGAGAACTCTCCAAAGGATATCTCTTGGAACCTTATCGTAAGCTTTTCTAAATCAATAAAAATCAAATGTAGATTCTCCTTATTATCTCTGAACTTCTCCATCAAACCTCTCAATAAATGTATAGCTTCCATAGTAGACCTGCCAGGCATAAATCCAAATTGATTATGAGAAATTTTCGTGATGCATCTTAACCTATGTTCAATTACCCTCTCCCATAACTTTAAAGTATGACACATCAACTTAATTCCTCTATAATTTGCACACTCTTGTGCATCCCCTTTATTCTTAAAAATGGGGATCAAAATACTCTTCCTCCACTCCTCAGGCATCTTTTTAGTTTTTAAAATAATATTAAAGAGTTTAGTAAGCCAAGAAACTCCCAAATATTTCCACACTTCAATTGGGATATCATCAGGTCCTACAGACTTTCCACACTTCAATTGAGTATGCTATCTGTAATAGATTTTTCTAAGAAAAGTACTTTTTGATTTTCATCTTTAATACACTTTACTTGAGTTAAATCTTTACTTTTCTTTTCTCTTTGTTTGGCTAGTTTATACATATATTTTTCACCCTCCTTAGTATCTAATCTATTATAAAAATCATTAAAAACAGAATTTTTAGCGTCACAGATTGTTCTTTTAATCTCTGCGGGCCGTTTGATATTTTCTTTCAGTTCTCTAAGCTTTTACAATTAAACCAATTTTTATAACATAACTTCTTATATTTTATCTTTTCTTACACATTATTATTCCATCACCAATTATTTTTATTTGTAAATATTTTTTCTTTTGATTCTCCAAGAACATCTTTTGTTACTTGTTTAATAGTGTTTGTTACTTTATCCCACATCACATTTGCTTCTTCATGAATATCCCAAATTTTGAAATCTTGAATTTTACTCATAAAAATAATTTTATTTGTGTCTTTTAAGTTTCTCCATCTAATTCTGCAAAGATGAGTCCTAGTATTCTTTTTTTTACAACTCTTAAACTTAAAATCTAAAACTAATAAACAATGTTGGGTACTTAAATTTTCACTTGGAATGACCTTACAATCTTTA
>NW_018250784.1:306185-345772 GCF_001263595.1 Phalaenopsis equestris | reverse complement strand
CGTAGCCACCATGAATATTTCTGAAATCTTCTACCACTCTACCGACATGTCCATTTAAATCTCCTCCAATAAAAATTCTTTCTTCAAGAGGTATCATTTGTATTAAGTCTTCTAAGTCATTCCAAAATTTATCTTTAGACCCTGTATCTAAACCTACTTGAGGAGAATAAACGCTTATAATATTAAAAATCTTAGTATCAATGATAATCTTAAGGGCTATAATTCTATCACCAACTCTATTAATTTTTACAACATTATCTTTCAAACTCTTATCTATAATTACACCTACACCATTTCTAGTGCGACTCTTACCAGAATACCAAAGTTTAAAACCTAAATTATCAATCTCCTTAGCCTTTTCTCCCACCCACTTAGTTTCTTGAATACATAAGATATTAATTTTCCTATGAATCATAATATCAACTAATTCCATTAATTTACCATTGAGAGTGCCTATATTCCAAGATCCTATCCTAATATTAGTTTCATTAGTTTCATGGACTAACTTCTTTACCCGCATTCGCCCGTAATGTGGGAACCCTTGCTTATTTAACACTACACCCGGGCGCCGGTGTAGCGGCCCTTGCACACTTTTCACTGTATTCAGGCTATACAGCGCGTCGCTTCCAGGGGACGCCCAAGCACTTACACAATGATCAAAATGATTCATGTCATGATTTTTTCGACAAGTTTTACGCTGTTTGTCGACTACCTAACGCAACCCTCCACTTTTCGCATCCGGGTTTGGGACCGGCAACGGCAGTGTTAACAGATGAGAAAAGAAAAATTTATTAACTTACCAACCATACCAAAATCATCAAATTCAGTTAAAAGATGAACGCATTATGGTTGAAATAGTGATAAGGTTCTCATTCGCAAGACAAATTATGATTTATCAAATATTTGTAAAAACTGCTACGATTCTATCCGGAATTGGCTGAAATGCATAACAAGAAAGTTAAAAAAATTTGTTATCTTTTGACGAAACCAAAATAATTCATTGATCGTCTAGTAAATATGCACATTTCATTCCCTTATGATATCCCTACACCGCGATCTCAATCACAGCGGTATTTCTCCGAGAAGTGGTTCATTTGCACGGAGTGCCGGAATTGATTGTATCGAATAGAGATAGGGTGTTCCTCAACCACTTATGGAAAGAGCTATTCAGGTTGCAACACACCATATATCATACCGAGACAATGGGCAAACGGAGGTGGTCAACAGGACTGTGGAGACATAACTACATTGCTTTGTTTTTGATACGCCGAAGCAATGGCCCAAGTAGATTGCGTAAGTCAAATAATGGAATAATAGCTCGTATCTAGCAGCACAGACCACCCCTTTCAAGATATTATGTGAGTGAGATCCACCTCACTTGATATATTATTGGCATAGCACTACACCAGTATCCAACATCGATCAGTACTTGAAGAGGAGGAACAGGATACTAGCAGAGCTCATGGGGCATCTACTGAGAGCCCAAAAAATTATGAGAAGGAAAGTGGATAAAAATAGAAGAGAGGTGCAATTTGAACCAAGAGACATGGTCTGCTTGAAGCCGGGGACATACTAACAAAAGACATTGATCAGGAGAAGGGTGAAACTTTCACCGCGATACTTTGAACCTTATGAGGTGATGGCACGCATCGGGACAGCGGCCTATCATTTGAGGTTACCACAATCGTCCGCACTACACTTGGTCTTCCATGTATCATAGCTGAGGTGTGCAATTGAAGATCATACACCCTCGCATTCACTGTCGTCGACGTTAACAGAGGACTTAGATGTGATTCGAGAACCGTTAGAGGTCTAAGGAGTGCACTGAGGAGTAGGGAGAGTAAAGAAGGTATTGGTTAAATGGAAAGAGCTGCCAGAATATGAAGCAATGTAGAAGCCTTACGAGGTAATTCTCAAGCAGTTTACATCCTTCGACCTTGTGGACAATGTACTTCTTTGGGAAGGGAGTTTTGTTGCGCCCTTAACCCAATTGGCTGAGGCAGGACCATTTGAGCAACAGGCGAGCGAGCCGCCCATCTCATCCAAGCGTCGAACGGCTCGACATTTGGAGAATCCTACAAACGAAAAAGCTAGCGAATAAGAGGGATCCACAAGGGCGTTAATCATGTATGTCTGCAAGAGAAATTGAAGGAGTTTGGGGGAAAAGTTTGAAGAGAAAGTTTGAAGTGTCGTGGGAGAATTATATTAAGAAGAATAACCTAGAGTTTGTTTTTTTTATGCATGTTTTATTGGCTAATGTTTTCTTTTCCTCTTGTGGTGTTCCTAGAGATGTCTAGGATTGTGGGAGAAACAATCTATCTCTCGAAAAGTAGATCATCCTTGTATCGTGCTTGTATTCCTTTGATTTTCGTCAACGTGGCTCTCGTCTGAGTTTTTTTTCCAACAATCTATTGTCGTTTGGTCATTGTTTGAACATTGATTTTGGTTCCAGAGCGTATCAAAATGATGTTATATAGCTCAATCATTTGTTGCTTTCTTCATGTGATCCGTTAAATCTTCTCGAGATTTGTATAGTCACATTTCCGATGCACACTAATATTAATTCATAAAGTATAAAATATATTTTATCATTATATATTTTAATATGACGAGTATTTAAATATTGAGTATACAAGCTTATAAAAATTTTATGCTATATAACTAGTTAACATAGAAAATAAAATCTATTCATTCCATCTAGAGAAAAATGACATAGCTTATAAATATTTAGAGTACACTACTTTTATTTTAATCAGCATGCACCAAACTAAATAGAAAAAAAAAATTTCCTGCATTTACTTTACAAATAATCAAATAACTTTTGAGTATTCATAATACAGTGTGATCACAATACTCTTCATTCCTCTAACATTGCTTTTATTTTTTAGCAAACCAAACAGTCCCTTAGACTATTCATATTAAGTTGACGCATAAAATCATTTTGCATGCTAGTTGGACAAACTAGGAATCGATCTATTAAAGTTAATCAAACTCACCTTTTAATTTAAGTCGAACACCCAAGTGTACTTAGTCTTAGCATTCAAGCCCCTCTTTAAATGTAAATTACCCAACTTTCCAAGGTAATTCAATCAATTATAAAAACTACCCCTAACACTTGGGTAGATTAATGTCAATAAGTGATTTCTTATGAACTCAACGTTTAATAGGCAATCAACATGTTGTCTTTACGTACTTTTTGTTATAGAAATTATGTATTAAATAGCAAAAGCTTATTAAGTTTTGTTATATACTTTTTGTTTATTTAGTAGAATTTAAATATAGCCTTCTTATATTGATGAACCTTGACCCACGCATATAAAAAGAGGGTGTTAAAAGATGAGCTTGGCACATCTAATCATTTGTACTCAAGTATTGTACTTTTTAAAATCTAATAAAATCTCATGTATTCTCACTCCAAATTCTCTCTCTCTAATTATTTCTTGTTAGTTTGCTATTCTTTTTTGTAAGATGCTAATGTTATCAATAAATTTGGACCAAACAGCTAGGATCAGGATTATTTGAAGGTATCAAACATGGATACATCCCTCAAAAAAAAATTGTTAAGACACTCAAAAGTATTCAAGATTATGTAAAGAAAACAAACATGGATATGGCATCCCTTAAATGGTATCAAACATGAATAAGCAAGCATTCAACGACGTATGGTTGAAAGAAATATTATCCAAGCATAAGAATTACACGTGCATGAATATAAGTTTGTTTCTTGTATGAACATTCACATCACAACAAGATGGCATGCCTTGAGAAGTTATAATTTTGGACTTGTAAAAAATTTGCATGGGCCCACACAATATCCTTCCAAATGTAACCATTGAGTGTACAATTAACATTTTAAAGAACAAGAGTTTGAATCGAACATTGAACTGATTTAGTTATGCTCCAAGTGATAGTTGGATTTATAAGCTCAATAAAAATAAGAGTAGATGGCAAAATACATAATAAAAGAGGATAATATTTATCCAATCATTGATATAAAAGAATGGACATATAGGTGAGGATATTACCAATATAAATCAAAATTGGGAAGAGAAAATGTAGAAGTGCCACGAGGATATTAGTTAACAAGGGAAAGGCGGAGAAAATGTAAAAGTGCCACTAGGATATTAGTTAACAAGGGAATACTGTGGAAACAAGGAAAAATTAATAAGACTGGCTTCATAGCATTGACCCTTATGGTTGACACCAAACAAATCATAAACAATCAAACTAAATGTGGTACAAATAAAATTGGTGACGAAGAAATGGAAATGAACAACCTTATTACATGAATGGTGTGGTGGATAAAAGAAGCCCATTGACTGTAAAAATGAATCTAAGAAGCTTATTGAGCATAGTAGTATTAAAAGTGCACTTTAAAGCACAGTTTGAAAGCGAACCAAAGTGATGTATTGACTTTGTACATTGCTTGCCTGTGAAGAAAAAACTCACAATAAAACGTGTGTGCCAAGCCATTTTGTCATGCCCTACTTTAGTAATATACACTCAACTTTGACTCTAGAAAAATTCCAGGTTCAAATTTTATATTTCAAATCAACATCTATTGTAAAACTAGAACAAAAATTTTATCTTCCCTTCCTTAATGGATTCTAGTATTAGTTATTGCTCACTGATTCACTATTCTCTCGCTTTAAGAACAGTCGCTTCTTCATGGTTCTCTCTTCATGCTCTCTTATCTAATGAATTTCTTATACATTGGTTTTTATTTCAAAGTGTATCATTTACATGCTTCTCAGTGACTCGTCCCAGCACATTCTTGCTTCATGCTATCTCCATATCTTAATCTCTAGAAAACTCTAAACCTTACACGTATTCTTAATTTTTCAGTCTTATTTCAACACTTGATGATTTATATTTTGATTCACTTTTAACTATAAATTACTATCATTGAATGAATCAATATTTTTATTGAAAATTATCACCAAATTTGGTTTAAATTTGTTAGATTAGATGAATAATGCATGCATGAGTGTATACATTTGAAATACAAAAAATCCTCATTGTTCTAGTTGGTAAGAAATTGTTCGCTCAATAAAGCAAAAAAGGAACACTTGAGCATTGCAATGCACTCGGTGATTCAAAAGCACCACTTATTTCACATAATCATGATAGTGAAAGCATTTGAAGATATGTTCATGATTTGGTATATACAAGAAAAAAATAAAAAGTTGAATGTAGAGAATAAAAATATTTAAAAGAACTAGGATGAAAGAATAACGACAAGAATAACTTTGTTGGAATGTGTAAAATGATTTACATAAACTGTATTTAAAGATACTTGCAGCTCTCACCAAGTATGAAAAAAAATGCATAAAATCAAGCTATTATAGTTGGGAAAAGGGCTAAGGATGATAAAAATGAAGATGCAACAACAACAACAAAATCTTAATCCCACTACGTGGGGTCGGCTACATGAATCCTTTTTCTCCATTGCGTCCTATTTAGTATCATATTTTCATTTAGTTCTAGTAAATTAAGATCATTTTTAATACAATAAGCCCAAGTCTTCCTAGGTCTACCTCTGCTTTTTTTAACACAAGTCGAATCTAAAACATCTACTCTCCTAATCGGATCATCAGATTGTCGATGTTTAATGTGACCAAACTATCTAAGACGGCTTTCTCTAATTTTGTCCGTCACAGGAGCTACACCAACCCTATCACGGATATATTCATTTCGCATTTTGTCTCTAAGTGTAAAGCCACTCATCCACCTAATCATTCTCATCTCGGCAAAAAATAATCTTTTGAAGAGACTTTGAATTTACCTGCGTATGACTTCTTACATTCGATCTCTATTCTTCCCAGGCCTTTATCTGGCAAAAAATAATCAAAATGGTCGACGTTTAATGTGACATCGATTTCAACATGGTAAAAAAATAATCTTTTGAAGAGACTTTGAATTTACCTGCGTATGACTTCTTACATTCGATCTCTATTCTTCCCAGGCCTTTATCTGGCAAAAAATAATCAAAATGGTCGACGTTTAATGTGACATCGATTTCAACATGGTAAAAAAATAATCTTTTGAAGAGACTTTGAATTTACCTGCGTATGACTTCTTACATTCGATCTCTATTCTTCCCAGGCCTTTATCTGGCAAAAAATAATCAAAATGGTCGACGTTTAATGTGACATCGATTTCAACATGGTAAAAAAATAATCTTTTGAAGAGACTTTGAATTTACCTGCGTATGACTTCTTACATTCGATCTCTATTCTTCCCAGGCCTTTATCTGGCAAAAAATAATCAAAATGGTCGACGTTTAATGTGACATCGATTTCAACATGGTAAAAAAATAATCTTTTGAAGAGACTTTGAATTTACCTGCGTATGACTTCTTACATTCGATCTCTATTCTTCCCAGGCCTTTATCTGGCAAAAAATAATCAAAATGGTCGACGTTTAATGTGACATCGATTTCAACATGGTAAAAAAATAATCTTTTGAAGAGACTTTGAATTTACCTGCGTATGACTTCTTACATTCGATCTCTATTCTTCCCAGGCCTTTATCTGGCAAAAAATAATCAAAATGGTCGACGTTTAATGTGACATCGATTTCAACATGGTAAAAAAATAATCTTTTGAAGAGACTTTGAATTTACCTGCGTATGACTTCTTACATTCGATCTCTATTCTTCCCAGGCCTTTATCTGGCAAAAAATAATCAAAATGGTCGACGTTTAATGTGACATCGATTTCAACATGGTAAAAAAATAATCTTTTGAAGAGACTTTGAATTTACCTGCGTATGACTTCTTACATTCGATCTCTATTCTTCCCAGGCCTTTATCTGGCAAAAAATAATCAAAATGGTCGACGTTTAATGTGACATCGATTTCAACATGGTAAAAAAATAATCTTTTGAAGAGACTTTGAATTTACCTGCGTATGACTTCTTACATTCGATCTCTATTCTTCCCAGGCCTTTATCTGGCAAAAAATAATCAAAATGGTCGACGTTTAATGTGACATCGATTTCAACATGGTAAAAAAATAATCTTTTGAAGAGACTTTGAATTTACCTGCGTATGACTTCTTACATTCGATCTCTATTCTTCCCAGGCCTTTATCTGGCAAAAAATAATCAAAATGGTCGACGTTTAATGTGACATCGATTTCAACATGGAATTTTTATAACATAACTTCTTATATTTTATCTTTTCTTACACATTATTATTTCACTGCCAACTATTTTTATTTATAAAAATTTTTTCTTTTGATTCACCAAACACATCTTTTGCTACTTTTTTAATAGTATTTATTACTTTATCCCACATAACATTTGTTTCTTCATGAATATCCCAAATTTTGAAATCTAGAATTTTACTCCTAAAAATAATTTTATTTGTCTTTTAAATTCTATATCTAATTCTACGATGATGAATCCTAGTATTCTTTATTTTACAACTTTTAATCTTAAAATCTAGAACTAATAAACGATGTTGGGTACTTAAATTTTCACTTGGAATGACCTTACAATGTTTACAATCGCGACGATCTCTTCTTCTCATAAGAAAATAATCAATTTGTGTTTTAAAAATGAAGATGCAAAAAAATAAATAAATAAAATATAAAAATATATAAAAAAAAGCTTATAAGCAACTTTAAAAAAATTTATTGAAATTAAAGCAACCCACAGAATAGAAGAAAAATCCAATTTTTTCTGTATGATCGAATCATTCCAAATAACATGTGATAACCGGAACATCCTTTCCCTAATAAAATTCTCCAAACTCAAGAGACTAAATAATTAGTCATAATTTTCTAGGACCAAGGGAAGCGGATTGAGCTATTTGATGCATAAAACGGCCTACCACAAATAACTACCAATATGACTAATAGAACAGATAGGAACACAGCCTAATTGATCATCAAGTTGTAAACATGATAAATAAATGTACCAAGCACATAAAAAAAAATACCTTATGAATGGAAAAATCATTGTAGCCATTTATTTCTTGAATTGCTCTCTCTAAAGTACACTCAAAGCCAAATACACCCTTTGGATACAAAACTTTAGCAATACGAACAACATCTTCATCACGATAAATACGTCGAACAAGTAGGGGATGATTGGCGATCTAAAATATGATAATGCATTAATTAGTATAAGTTCCCCATAAGAGATCAAATGACATGTTTAAGTTATGTACATAAGAGATCGAAGATGAAATAAACACATAGACAACATGGTACCTTACGAAATTGCATAAAATAATTGGATATCTGACGGCTTGAAAAGGGACAGCAAACATCATTGGGCATCCTGAATGAAGATTTAACGGTACGAGATTCAGAAGTTGCACGATAATCATTTATGGCATCATTGTATGCTGCAGATTGTTCCTTTCCCATTACAACATACTCAACCTGCATGATCAAAACGTTCACTACTTTCCAAAGGAAAAAAAAATAGCATAGTGTCAAAATAGTCCCCGACTATTTACATGGGGTCATTTTAATCACAGAATTTATAGAAGTACCAAAATAATCCTCAAAAATATTTTTAAAATTGTGCTTTAATTATCCTCCAGTGAGACTTTTAACCCCAATTAGAGAAGTCTCGGGACTATCTGGACATTTCTATAAACTTTGTGACTAAAACAGATCCATGCAAATAATCGGGGACTATTTTGGCACTTTACTTGGAAAAAAAGGTAGAGAGTTTTTCAACTTTTAGAAAAAGAAACAGCTGCAATAATAAAAAACCAGACTCACATGTTGTATTTTAGGTACAAGCTGCTGCATTACATCAGATTTTACACGGCGAAGAATGAATGGACCAAGAATAGATTTGATACGTGGAATTAGACTGGTGTCTTCCACATTCAGCAGCTTTTTCAAGTCAATATCTCCAGTTGTAAAAATATCAGGCATCATAAATTCCAACAAAGACCACAACTCCTGCGAACATGATGAAAATATTTCAAAAAGATAGAAAATAAATTCAAATAAATATAATAATTTGCAAGCATTATAACATTTCAGACATAATAAGAAATGGTGCTTTCCTTGTGCTTGGTTGCTAACCAGTCAAAGCAAACATAGACCATCTGTGCATTTAAGAAGAGTCTAAGAAAGGCTCAGTTTAAAATTGCTTCAATACTAAATAAAGCGAAAGCCCTCATAAAGAATAAAGAAAATGACTAAGAGTTGAAAAACATACAATGAATCCAAACCTGAACAAAGCAGACAAGTAGAAATGTCAGAAAGAGCCTATTCATTACTAGAATAAGTTGAATCAGGTTAAAATAAACTCGTGGTCAATAAAATCATAATAAATTGTTACTATAACCATATCTAAACTCATTTGCCAACTATTTAGGGTAGAGATTTGCACTATTTATTAATTATAATATTTTCTTATTATTGAAGATGCACTCGCTAATTGTTCTCTTCACTTAAATATCCATAAGCGCATATATGACTGTATCCTTTACAATTATATAACTTTCTTGATCCCTTCTCATGTCCTATTCTACACATTTCCTTAGCTACGAAGACATCAATCTGAGAAAATTAAATTAGAGAGTTCAATTCTAGTCACAAACAATTTCACAGACCCATGGATCTGTTTTTCGATTGTGCAGAATGGATCTCATTTTGTCGTCAATCTATTTAAAAAACTAATGTGTATTCTCTCACATGGATCTCACAAACTTTTCATTCACTATTTCATCTTTTATCATTATTATTTCCGAACTCAAGTTGGCATCCTCAATGTCACCTTAAGTTTGCACAAACATGATTACTATATATAAATCATAGCATGTACTAACTATATATTTAATGGGTATATTCAATACTTGTTAGTTTAATATTTATGTATTATTAAGGATATTCTTCTTTATTGTATTTTTCAACTGCTATCCTCTCTTGCCTATATGTAGGCTTATATGTTTGTACTAAAAAGGCAATTCAAAGAATAGTATTACTTCAGAATTCACTTCTAACAACAATCGTTGATTTTAGAAAGTATAATATCAAAATTTTGAGGAAATAGGTACTGAAACAAGGTCTAATTTGTTGTCTTTCCAACACTTCGGTAGTTTTGTTAATTATATTAACAGATCGAAAGTAACCATACACAAAAACTCAAAACAAATTTACCTTTCCTAATCAGCTGAGAAACAAAATTACGTCATCTCTAAATATAAACTTCAAGTTACAAATTGCAAATTAGAAAAAAAAACTATTTTTTTAACAAGCAAGAGACTAAAATTTATTGCATTTTGCAAAACTAGTACATGAAGACGCTCAAACTCATTGTTGATGGGTCAGAAAACCTCACACAAACAAAAAACTATTGTTCTTACTAAAATATACATGGATGTAGTCAAACTTCCAATCCATATAAGAAAACTGCAATTTCAGTTTTTAACTAGAATCACACAAAAACGTCATAAAACACTATAGCACTAACCTAAGAAGATGAAGCAAGAGGAAAGTATTCATTTAATTTTTTTATTTATCAATGAAAAGCATCTAAAAATTTATGGCACTGGTAAATGAAACATTTATAACATCATCGCAATAGCTTGTTTTGTATAGGAACTTACAAAACAACACCTAGATACAGAGTTCTTGCCTAAATTAAATTCTAGCCCTTTTGTTAGGGATGATAAATAGGTGAAATAGATGTTGATGAAAATAAGACTTGAGTTAAATGGTCAATTATATTAAATCATGATCAGATATGCTTGTTAGAATGTAATATCACAGAAATAAATGACAGTCTTCATGCATGCTTTTGAACGTCCTCATCTATCACCAGAGAACCCAAAAAGATTTCATCACAGAATATTATTTCAGAGAAAGCACAATGCTTCAACTCATATAAACATTCAAAGCTTAATCAATAAATTTCAATGCCTTTTTTCTTGTGTTTAATTTCCCTTTCCCTACATTATGTATTTCTAGATTCCAAGATATCACAATTGATGCAAGTCTGAAGTTTCAGAGGCCTACTAAACATAATAGAGGAAATCATGCTTCTAAACCAAAACTTACCATGGCATTCCATTTTATAAGCAACAGTTAAGCAATTGCACCATAGTGGCATCAGTTATGCATTCTTTCCTTTTCTCATATGTATCTTTTACTTCTACCACATACATTTACATCTCAAAGCCTATCATATCATGAAAATGCAGATTACAATTGCACGTACTGTAGAATAAACCTCCCATTGCATTATCTGGCACTTAGGGGTAGCCTATTACAGTACATGAGATTAGACGAGAAAAAAAATCCAGTTCTTGAATTTTGAGTTCAAATATTTGGTTCACAATCAAAAAAGGTAATATGTAATTTCAATTCAAAGTTGATTATGCTGATGGCTTTAGTGCTAAAAATAATAACAAACTATAATCACAAGCCACAATCTCACTTCGTAAATCATTAAATAAGAGACTATCATGTGGATTTAGAGTAAAATTTATATAAATAATATTATAAAAAATATTTATTATGAATCCAAATATTTTTATTATGAATCCAAATATTTTAAGAGGCTACTTGTTTTGAGGAATTTAAAGTGTAAAGTATTTAAAATGTAGATATTATAACAGGTATTTAGTTGAGAGAAAAAAAATCAGAATACAAGTTTACTGTATTTGAAATACACTGAGTAGTGTACTTCAGCCTCATTTTAAATTTGCCCGAAATCGAGCAAGAAACAAATACTGCACACCTCCCATTCAAGTTTTCTAACTCTGATAAGTGCTTATTTGCTCCACCGAGCAAACTACTAAGGAGATAAGAAGAGCCTTATCTGCAACCTCACCAGTGGAGCTGTTTTTGCTATTCTACCACCTGCTGTTGCCCTAAATCGACAGCAAATCTCCTCTAATAGCCACAAATTCAAATGCCTGCACCTCTTTCATCCCTTCCGGTCATCTTCTTTAGGTAACATTCTTTTTATTTGAACATTTCTAATATTGAAGAAATTATTTGCGTGACAAGCTCTCTGAACTGTTCAAAACGAATTTATTTTCTGACCTCACTTCGCATTTGTGACCGGTAGTTGACCATATTTATGCCTAATTGCTCTCCTTACCTAAACATTTAAGTGAGTCTGAGGGTCATTGGACCTCCTTGTGAGTGATTATGAGGATAAGTGGCTGGATAAGCTGCAGCTGCCCCAAACAGACCCTACATTTATATTCATTCAAGTTTTAAAATCATTAAATATAATGTTATTTCACAGATTTGAAATTTGTGGTGGCATTGTAAAAAAAATAATGAAGGCATCGAAGAAGATCAATTGAAGTTATTGTCAATCTTCCTCAATAAATTAGTTCTAAATTACTTCTTTTATTTTTATCACCTGATATATGGGTTTCATAATTAATTGTTTATGATATGAATTTCATAATCACATGGCATATAATATCATTCTTTTTTATATAAAACGGTTGATATTGTGTTACAGGATTTTGTAGAATTGATTTTTTTTTTAAATTGGATACTCATTTTTGTTTATGCTATAGATTACAACTGGTACTGACGGATCAATGTAGGAAATTCTATCATAAACTTGATATCATATCAACTTGATTTGAAAATTTTGCCACTATTCTGTCAAAAAATTTACAATGAGGAAGGAGAAGTACATTGAAGGCAAGAAAACTGAATTTTTTCTCGTTGGATCTATAAATAATAATTGGTAGAAGTTCCATTGCTAACGGAATTAAAAACTTTGAGCATCAAAATCATGGCTTCTTGCCAATCGAATGAAGGATTCCTTTTGGAAATTGGGTAATATCAGTTATTTCAAATACAGAAATTGACTTTTTTCTCATCTCAACATCCTTGTAATGTATGTAATTTACACAGGTTTTGCCTTTTTTTTTACTCCTGGTGAGAATGGTTTATGTTTGTGAAAACTCTTATGGATTGCATTATAATCAATCCGCTACATTTGAATGTTGCTTGTATAATTTGTTGCATTTTATTTTCATCAAATATTTTATGATAAAATATTTTTAGTTAGAGCCTTTTTCTACTTTCTATCAAAAATATTTGACATGTGACCTAATTGAAATGTGTGTTAACATGGGCTCTGAAGAGTGATAATCGATTACATGAAAATGATGATCAATTGTCCGATTCATATAACTTCCATCATGAAACAAAGTTGGGTTGGTTTCATTCTTCACCTCATGCGGTCAATGTTGTCGCAGCAACAGCCATAATTGGATTATTGCATGAAGAACTAAAAGGTAAAAATGTAATCATGAATTGAATATACAATGTCAAGTATATCTCACTAGGCTATATCTCGGATATGATTTTTCTTTTATTGATAAGAAATGAATAAGGAGACAACATTCTTTCTATGCATCTTGTTGCAAAAAAAAGATGATTTGTAGACACAATTTATATGCACATTGAAAAACAAGTTGCGATGTTACTACATGTACTCAAACATAGCATTTATGATTGAGTCATTCGAGTCAACTTTCAAAGATCCAGTGAAATTGTTAACAGGTACTTAAATGCTAGAATATGTCATAGAAGAGTTGTGTCATGAATTAATTAAGCCAACTGCTCCAGACTCCACATAAGATAGAAGTTCAACAATAAGTTCATGCCCTTTTTAAGATACAACCCATGCTTCATATTTAAATTCTTTTTACTTTATAGTATCTATTGTGATATATTTTACAATACAAGATGTATTGATTCTATAGATGAGATGTATATCAAAGCATGATTATTTAAGACGTATGAACTTATATTTAGAGTAAAAAATCATATCATAATGTACTAACAATTGTGAACTTTGATTTGAGGTTCAAATACAGTAAAGTTGAAAGGGAAAGTTCAATATATGATACAACTATTCTAAGAAATAAATTAGAACAATCAAATGACTCGAGTGTTCCGAAAGGTACAAAGACTGACTTAGCATAAAATTTTATAAGCATTCACAATACTTTCAAAAAAAATAATAAAAGTATTAAAACTTTACAGAGATTGCGGTTACTAAAAAGAAAAACGAATTAGTATCTTAACTTGTGCTACAAAATATTATCTAAAAGATTCTAGTGGTATAAGACCTGTAAATCGCAAAAAAAAAACTATTTACCCTGACATTCATCGCTGCTCCTTATTGCAGAGCGTGCATTTGGTTTATTGAAGAATAAACTTGTATTTGTAAAGTGTAAGCCTAATTTTGATTGCAAACCAAAAATGACATTGTCATTTTTTCTTGCATAATACATAACTGGATAAGAATAAACTGAAATAATAAAGATAACGTCATTCTCTCATAAAATGAGTGGCCCAAAATAACACATGATAGAAAGAGATGTGAAGTTACATTATGACTCTCGTGAGCGGTTGGAGAAAAGAGAAAAGAGACCAATCCTACAAACCAAGTGGAACTGCATGAACAATGTTGATTATTAGACATATTAATATAATCCTATTTTTGTAATGTATCTTGTTTCAACACAATTTTTTTTACACTTGTGTAAATTTTTTTTTTGTTTTTATAATTCATTTCTTTCTCACATAGAATTGTATTTTTAAATATATTTCTTATGAATACACATGTACGTTTTTATATTTAAACATTAGTTATTGGCACGTAAATTGTTATTTGCAAGAGCAACTGATATACAGCAATCAACTTTTACATCTACTTCTAAAAGCAAAAATAGTATTTTTTATGGAGCTTGAAGCATGAGTGGATAGCTAGATTGCTACAAATAAGGTTCGAGTGCATTGACAAAAAATATATGAAGTGTTCAAGTTTTCAAAACTTTAAAGTTGCTGGCTAACAAGGTGCTTCCCAATAGTTCAAACATAAGTATGAAATTGAAGTAACATCTGAGAAATGCAAAAATGAATTCGACAGCAGCTAACACTATGGAATCCTATTAAAAGCCGAAAAAGAAATCTGATTTTTTTAGATGAAAGTACAAAAATTATATTGATGGATCATGAAAGTATGCGTCTCATATTTATGTACGGTTTCTTGTCAAGTATTTTTTTTAATAAGTTTTTTGCTTATGTATTGCCGGCCCACCCCAAGGATAAGACTTTGCTGAATATCTCTATTATAAATTATTTGGTGTTGGAGAAAGTTTGTGATGAAGGACGTAATATTGGAGACCAGGCCAAGTCAGGAAATTATCAAACTTCACTTGCTACTCAACAAAAAAGCTTAGATGACAAAGAGACTGTAGATTTTATAATGACCTGGAAAGATACAACACAACCTACTAAGTGGCCTGAAGTAAATTAAAGAAGATTACATAGGAAAGCTATATATTCCTCTAGTGAGTCCCAAGCATAACAAGTAAAGGATTTACTACTGGTTGGACCATGTGTGATTACATTTACTATGAAGGTTGATAGTCTCTCAAGTGGCTAATACAATTCAAAGTACAATAAAAGCATCAGAAGAGAGAAAAATATTCCATTAGCGAAGGTAACCAATAATCCAAGGATCTCCCAGGAAGATATTGACACTACTTATGACAAATTATCAAAGAACGCAATAATGATTCATTTGTTTCCCTAAAAACCAAAGGAATTGAAGGCCTAGTTGACGTGAAAGGAGCTCAACAAGTGATTTGATACCGCAGGGTTTATTCTTGTTGTGTTGTAGTGAATTAACATACTATTTTAAATGTAAGAATGTGTAACTAATTCTGATGTATGTTATGCTGCATTTAAGACTTATAATGCATTTTGAACTTTATTTTAATTTATTGGGTTATCTTAGTTGTGAAAAATTATATAACTGTTTAATACATTTTAAATGTGGAACAAAATTATTTGCCAAAAGCAATCAGTAGAGACATAATCTTAAAATGAAAGAATTCTAAACCCTTCTTTCATTTTTAATGTTGTTTAAGATATTATAATTTTCCCATGTTCTCAGCATTAATGCAACTCCTCTTAATTATGGTTACAACGCCATTCCACATTTGTTAACTAAAACTATTTTGAAATGATGTGTTGATACCTGAGTTAACCCAAATCATGAAGGAAAAAGAAAATAATATTATTGAATGCAAATAGGTAGTTACAATCAAGAACATTTTAAAGGAAAATTACAACAAACACGACACAAACTCATGCTAGGGCTCGATACATGAGTGTTGGAGGTTGGCTAGGTGTTCGGGGAGTGGAGGTAGGTGGCTGAAATGGGTAGTGAGTGGTTGGAACAACAAAAGAAGAGGCTGGAATCATGTTCGCATCGAAGCAGATGGCTGGAACAGTGAGGAGCAACGAAGTGGAAGGGATGTCGACTGCAAGAAAGCAAAAAGAGTGTTGTTCGATGCATGGGCAGCACACAAGAACTGCTATGATAGTAGGGCAGGCTGCAGTCCAGGCGACAACAAGTTGGGATGATGATTGGACAATAAGCAAACAGCAAACTTGTTGTTTTCCAGAGCGGCGAGATGGGAGAAGGGAGGGAGACGGATAGAAATGGGGAAACAACAAGAAAAAACAACAATAAATGATGTCTTGGGTGGTTGCAGAAGGAACAAAGCGGCTCGGAGCAACATATGAGGTACGTGGATGGGGATAGGGAAAATAATTATCACCTCAAAAAAGAGATACAATTGGAGCACCACCCAAACCCTAAGAAACATCCTTTGAAGGGAGAAACAATAGTTGGTAGTTGTCCTGAACAGAAGCACGACAGAACCTGACTTCCAAACTCTAATACAACACATATGTAAAAAAGGACCAAAAAGGAATGAAGGATAATAGGAAAGAAAATATAAGAAAGGAAACCAAGACTATTTCGGCTCATCTCCCATGATTGCGAATTCCACGATACTGTCGCAGCTACAGCACCGCAAACATACTCGTGCGGGAAGCTCCACATTAATCTCCCAAGATTGGAAGAGTTTCGACTTCATTCATCTAAGTTTATGTCTCCTCATGATATAGCATCGGGTTGACCACATTGAAGTTAGCAAAAATGTTTTAATCTCCTCCCAATAAATCAATCTTTTTGACAATGACATTCCAAAGCACATCTTAATATAATAGATATTCATCCTGTTCGAGTACAATCATAACTAGAACTGTATGTGGATGGTATCTTCACGAACCATGTCTAGAGCTTTGTGCTTGAGATTAAGGGTATGTTTGGCAGCTTATTGAATAATCTGCTGATAAGCTGATAAGCTGATTAAAAATAATCTGTCGATAAGCTAGGTGTGGTGGCTACTACAAATTTTATTTTTTTGAAAAAGTCAGACTGCAGCCTGAAAGTTGCCACCGCATTTAGACATGTGCGGTGTGAAAACGCTGTTTTTAGCGTTTTGAAAACGCACAAGCTGTCAAAACGCAGTTTAACCAAACAGGCCAGGTGCGTTTTCAAAATGTCACCGCACCAAATAGGCTGCCCCAAAAAGACCCTAAATCTGTAATTGGCTTCTACCACTCGTCGTACTCGTCTGAGTTTATCAGATAAAAAAGTATGTGAGATAAAATCAACTCTTGAACTTATTCTAAAGCACCACTATAAGATATTCGTTTTCCAAAAAATCCTAAGGCGATTTCTCACACTATAATTCATCCATCATGTCTAATCACTTGTCGGTGGGTACATTGTTAAACTGATTTTACTAACCAAAAGATTCCATATGGTCTTCCATAAATAGCTCAAAGCTTCTCACCTTTAATATGTTGGATCTCCATTAGTAGGAGCTGCTCAAGAAGTAGCCTCTAATTTGAAAAGTCTAAATTTCTCTTATCTAAGATTGCACGCCTCTAGTGTTGGTTCCCCGAACTCATGGGCTTATTGAACTCCCAATGTCAGTCCGGTCGATGCTCCGCTAAACTCTTGCAAAACAATAGTTTAAGGCACCACAATCTGATAATGCAATAAAACCCACTACCTCGAACTCACTATTTTCTCGAACAACTATTGTTACTTCACTTGGAGTCATTGGCATCTCTTTCTCATCGGTTGTAAGTTGAAAATCCACTTTGAAATCATCAACTTCTCCCGAATCACTGTTTATTTCTTCAACTGCTCCCTGATCAGCAAAAGAAATCATTCTTCTAGTTATGCAACTTATTCGGTATACCTAAATTTGTGACACTTGAAACACTTCTTAGTTGTTATGGCTTCATCTATTCTTCACTCTGAATCAGTTTCTCCTTGGATGTTCCATTTGGTGTACCCTTATGACTCGATCTTGGGGTTAAATTGTGCTTGAGATGTGACGATCATCCGGTGATGTTGTCTCAACTTTTGAAGATGGGGAGTGAACATCCGGTTTGTAGTGAGCTGGTAGATACAGTCACTAGATCTCCCGTTTCATCTGGATTAGGTAGTGATCATGTATTTTCCTCATGCTGGCGTAGGTGCTTCAAAATTTTCAGCCAAAATATTGCACTCTTCTTTAACCTATTGGCAGCTAGTTTTACCATTTTGTTCGATAAGACTATTTAATACTCAAAGAAAAGTTTCACGGTCTGAAACCACTCGATGAACCCGTCCGGATCCAAGTGACAGTCAAAATGTGGCAAATCTACCATTATTTTAAAGTTCTAGCTTCTAAGATACTTTATGTCAAATCTTTAGGGTAGAAGTTCTTCATTCCTAAAATCCACATGATGAGATAGATTCACTCCATTATTTTGATCTAGCAAGTCGTCATTGTGGCTACATGTGACCCTTTCAGATTGTCTCCTCACGATAGAGGCAACCCTCTATTGCATTTGGAGGATTTTCCACCGCACCTCTTCCATGATAAGTTCATGAACATCCCTTTGTGAATTTCTCATAAATAACATGGTTATGGCTCTAAGGTCAGAGGGGTGAAAAAGTGTGCAGAGGTGATGTAGGGTGGAAAAAAAAATCTTTGGGTGGACATAGGGTTGGGTATTAGTGAATGCTAGCAGCCCTAGGATAGGACTAAAGAGGCTAGCTTTGATGTCAAATTATATCGAAGTTAAGCCAAACAACAGTAGAAAATGTAGATATTATTACTATAAGCAAATAGACGGTTACAACCAAACACACTTAAAAGAAAAATTATAACAAACATTAAACAAACTTATATTAAGGCCCGATCTATGGGTGGCGGTGGTTGGCTAGGGAGTCAGAGAACAGATGTAAGTGGCTGAAATGGGTTATGAGTGATTGGGATAGCAAAAGGAAGGGTTGGAATTACAGGACAGCAAATGGAGTGTTGTCCTGTAAGGAGGCAACAAATGGGGACAGCAGAGACAACAGGATAGGCTGCAATCCATGCGGCAGCAAATCAAAATGACGGTTGGACAGCAGAAAAACACAGATTTGTTGTTTTTCGGATGGCTGCAGTGGAGATCGACAGCTGAGAGTGATGAGTGAAGATTAGAGAACGTGGAAGCGGTTGTTCGAGAAGTTAGCTAGGCGAGGAAGAGATAGAGGCAGCTGGAAATGGAGAAACTGCAAGAAAAAAACAAAAATAAATAATGTCTTGGGTGGCTGTAGCAGGGACGAAGTGGTCAGGATCGATGTGGGAGGGATGTGGAAGGGGATAAGTAAGATAATCACCACCTCAGAAAAGAGATCCAAAGCACCCCTCAAACCCTCGAATACAACCCTCAAAGGAAGAAATTGACGCTGACGACTGTCCTAAATAGAAACACGAACCTGACTTTCAAACTCTAATATAACACATATATAAGAAATGAATATTAAAAAGGAACGAAAGATAATAGGAAAGAAAGCATAACAGGATTGTTTTGGCCCGTCTCCAGCGAAAGCGAATCCTACAGTACTATAGCAGCTATAGTGCCGCGGAAATGTTTGTGCGAGAAGCTCTCATATTATGTGAGCTTTATTTTGAGATCTATCTTATGCCTCATTTTGTGGGTTGTAGATTTAAAAAATGTTCAAAAATTGATAACTTTGTATTCACGAATTTTTAGTATGAAAACATAACCATCATTTTGATGGATTTTGTAAGTATTTGTAGACTTTAAAACCAATAATTGACTTTTAAATATCAAGCAAATAATGGAATCCAATAAATTAATCAGTATTTCAAAGATATTTTAACTACAAAACATTAAATGAGCCCTTAGCAGCCTTCATATCGCCAATCAACATCTTTCCAATGTTACATCTACCACTGATATGCTATTCTATTTTCTTAGAAGAGGATCAAAGTTGTTTTGAGTGAGGTTACAATAAACGAGTCATCTCATGCTTTAAAAGACATAAGATAAGAGTGAGTTGCTTGTACCAAAATTATGGAAGAAGTTTGCTTGATAGCTGATGATTTCAAGTAGCATTTTTTAATATATTCAAAGATGGGACAGAATAGTGGTTTTGGAATTGTAGTTTTGTAATTCTAGGGCTATAAACTTTCTAGCATTCCCAAAGTTCAGGGTATGCAAAAAAAATTATACATTTCTTTTGTGTAATAATCGTATTTTTGCTTTATTCACTTCACATTAAGTAACTGAGAGAATTATGCGTTGGGAGAATTATGCTTAAACGAGATCGTTGATGTTAAAGTAGTCATAAGATTGTGTATATTAGTCACTCCCCAACATGATCAGCAGGAGCTATTGTGTGTATTAAAGGCTATTCACACCTCATGCCGCCAAACTCCTATCAGTCACAACAAATACCCAGTGACTCTTCAGTTTGTTATTCTCCAGCTTTAGATTCTGGAGGAGATTGCTCTATAAGCTTCGATGTGATGTTGGCATCATTATAGATGACTAGTTATTGCACACATCTATTTTGACGGTAACTGTTCATAGATTAAGATGTTATTAGTCTAAAAAGGAAAAAAAAAAAAGTCATTTTTTTGCTTTCTCTGATATTGAATACCTTGAGAAGCTAAAATGTTATGTTTTGATTATAAGTTCGAATCAAGTTTGGAACATGTTAAAAGACTATTAGAAATGAGAGACTCTAGTATCTATCTTCACTTGTGTTTTGAATTGTTAACTCAAATCTCAACCTGTGTCCACATCATGTTGGAGATAAAATGCACACCACTCCTACTATTGATCTATGGAAATGACTTAAATTTTGGATCTCGTTAGAGAATGATCCCCCGTGTGATTTGAAAGTATGTTTTTACCAAATGTAGTAGTAATAGACTAAATTTGACCATAAAAACGCTGAAGTTAGTGAATTTAAAGCTAAAGTCATTCTTCTAACTGCATAGCTAGCGGAAAATAATGATGTTTGCACATATTTTAAGACAGTTCACCAAAGCAACAAGTATGCTGTCCCATTCTTGCAACACACAAACAATCTCTATAAATGGAAGGAGCACAAAGTTTGGTAATTTTTGGCTACATAATAAAATCAAGATTGAACTAATACAAAAATGCACGGAAGTATGCATACAGGTGTAGAGTTACAAAAACCATTAACAATGAAAAATGATTTTATTCAAAAATTAATTTTTACAAGTAATTAACACATGTAACCAAACGAAAATGATGCGTAAGAAAATCCGTGAATTTCATCTCACTGTTTCAAGGATAACCTGCATTAAATTTTAATATCCCTTTGGTTGTGGTTATCGCTTATGTAGCTCATTACAAATACCATAAGCATGAATAGTCAACAGTCGTAACCGAGTTGCTCGCCAATGTATCTCTTCATTTTTCTAGAATGTAGCAACTACATCAAGCTTCTTGTACGAAGATGAATACACAACTAGCACATGATTTCCAGGAGGCCCCTATTCAAAGGAAAAGCCTTCCATTACTTTAGAAGTGTAGTGTATCTCCCTGATTGTTCTATGAAGTTTCTGAAAACTGCAACATATTACCTCAAAATTGGCCAAAAAGATCATCAACATAAAAGCTGTTGAAAGTAAATATTACTTTTTAATGATAGCAAAATCGTCCAATTTCATCCAGAAATTATCATTTTATTCCTGAAATAGTGAGACGGTTGAATTTGTCAAGCCAGAATTTGGTTTCGTGAAAACTTATAAAAGCTACAGCGTATCTCCTCAAAATTGGCCTGAATGATTAACATATAATTGCAGTAAATTTGGTTAGCTTTGCAACAATAACTAAATCATTCAATTATGTCAAGAAATGAGTGATTTATGCCTGATATAATGAGACAAGGTAGATTTCCCAAAGCAGAATTTGATTTTGAGAATATTTATAACAAATGTGGCGTATCATCTCAAAATTTATAAGAATGGTTGACATAAAAGTTGTTGTAAATTTTTTTAGCTTTCCAGCAATACCTAAATCATCCAATTCTGTCAAAAAATGAGCGTGATGCCAGAAATAACAATATTGATGTAGATTTCCCAATACAAAATTCAATTTTTTGAATGTTTATAACAGCTGCAGCGTATCTACAGAAAATTGGTCCAAATGACTAATATAAAATATGTGCTAAATTTTGTAAAATTTCTAATGATACCAAAATCATTCAATTCCATCAAGTGAGATAGGGTCCGATTTCCCAAAGCAGATTCAGTTTTGCAAACATTGATTAAAAGCAGAGTATATCTTCTCAAATTAGTCGGAATGGTTAACATAAAAGTTGTAAATTTTGTTAGCGTGCTGAAGACACCTATATCATCTCATTACATCAGGAAACGAGCACGGTGCGCCTGAAATTGTAAGACAACAACAGATTTCTCAAAAAAAATTTGAATTTGCGAAAGTTCACAAAAACTGTAGTGTATCTTCACAAATTAGCTGAAATGATTAACATAAAACTTCTAGTCATAGTTGTTAAATTTCCAGCAATACCCAAATCATTTGTCAAGAAATGAGCACATTACGCCTAAAACAGTGAGATTTAGTCAGATTTCCTAGAATAACAAAGTCTAACTTAGTAGAAAAGAGTATAACATTAATTGATGGCTATTCGCTCCCCTGCATTTATTTTACAAACAAATAAATAGCCCCTGAGTACCTAGAATATACTGCAATTAGAATGCACTGCATTCCATTTACTCTACATTTCTTTTATAAGCAACCCCACTTACTGGGATAAAGGCTTCCTGTAGTTGTTCTTCTTCTTCTTCCTATTCTTCCTTTATAGGCAAACCAAACAGCCCCAAGAAAAAAACGAGACTAATTGAGTATGATAGAAATGCAAATACCATGATTGATGTGGAGGAGCTAAGATGAAAAAGAAAATACCAAAGACAATATTCATAGAAGTTGAGCGAAATAGAGTTAACATCTCATGCAAAAACAAGAATCAATGAAGAATATTTAAAATCCAATACCAAATGACTGGGAAAAGGTTAATGTGAGGATGAAAGCATGGAATTCACAAAGCCCTTTGTCAACACCCATCACCACCCCATTCACCCTACCACCAATCTCTATTCCCTACCTCTAAGCTTTCGTCCCTGAGTTGGACCAAGAACAAAGCAACCATACTGTTCTCTAAATGAAGTTTAGCAAAATCAATTTCAAGAGTTGAAACACCAATATAAAAGCAAAAATGCCGAGGAATATGCTAACTTATAAATTATAAGAATTAGAGGTGGTTATCCCGCTAAAACTAATCAATAATTATTTCCTATACTGTACTTACATAGACGTTAGAGCACAATGTGGTGATACTCAGTGCAGCCCCAGCATTCCAAAATGAGAAAGTTTAATGGATTAAAGTTCATAGACAAGAGGCATTATAAGTTTATTGGATCAAAGTTTATAGCAAGACACAGGCATTATTAAACACCTCCATGAAAATCAAATGAAAACTAAATCTCAATTGCTTCTAAAGATTTAAGCTGAGGAAACAACAACAACAACAACAACAACAAAGCCTTAATCCCACTACGTGGGGTCGGCTACATGAATCCTTTTTCTCCATTGCGTCCTATTTAGTGTCATATTTTCATTTAATTCTAGTAAATTAAGATCATTTTTAATACAATAAGCCCAAGTCTTCCTAGGTCTACCTCTGCCTTTCTTAACACAAGCATCTACTCTCCTAATCCCTAATCGGATCATCTAATGGACGACGTTTAATATGACCAAACCATCTAAGGCGACTTTCTCTAATTTTGAAGAAAACTAAAATAAAATTGTAAGAAGATTCATATACATATCACAGAATTCTTATGTGTTTACATATCAAACACTAAAACTTTGCTGTCTAATTATATTATATATCACCAAAATCATTAAATTATAGGGCCATTTGCATAAGTATCACACAATTCTCAGGTATATACATATCTAACACCTAAGCCTTTATATTTACAAGTATAGCACTCAAATCTTTAAAACATCAAAAATAGCACTATTACTTGCTTTTAAAAGTGAAATACACATTTACATGCATAGATATATGACAACAAAGTCTTATAAATATAAAAATTTAATCTTAGGTGTTATATACGTAATCTTCACTGAATTATATAAAAAACGATGTTAATATTAAATTTTCTGAAGTAAAATACACATTGTCATGCATATGTTTTAATGTGATTGGGAAAATAAAGTGTCATATAAAAAAAACAAAAAAGAATTATGCAATATATATCATGTCCCCTTACAATCCGCAAGAGAGCAAAGGTAATAGAACTTTCCTTTGCTTTATCCCATCATGCACTAATGTGATATGCAACACATGTTAAAACTTCAGGTTGTGGTAAGAAAAAAAAAATCGTACATTTTTATAGAAGAATCAATAACAAAGATCAAAAGATATAAATATTCTTGATGAACATTAACAAAAAAAAAAAAGACAAATAGCAAAGGTGACTATACATGCAAATCATTTTGAAGAGGTGTTCCAGTCAACATTAGACGCTGGCGAGCACCTTTCGCAACTGACATAAGATTTTTCCAACGATAACTACTTTTATCTTTCATAACATGGGCTTCATCTAAAATTATGCAGCTCCATTGCCACCGTTTCAACACCTTACGGTCATCTTTCTGCTGTGAACTGCAAGAAAAAGCAGTGAAAATTGGCATCCAATTGAATAAGCCACTATTTCACCAAGATATCATATTATGATGATAAGAGAATAGCTAAATTTGCAACCTGCGTCTTTCAAAAAGTGAATAACATGAAAGTAGCACATTAAATGGTGGCGGCAAACCAGCTTTGCCCATAGAACTCAATTCTTTTGAATAGATTGCTCTTCCAGCTCCATGGAATAAGATGACAGAAAACGATGGGCACCACCTTTTCAATTCTCTCTCCCAATTTTCTAACACAGAAGCTGGGCATACAATCAGATGGGGACCAGGATCATCATTTAGGTGCTTCAGCAAAGTTAAGTATGTAACAGCCTGTCAACATAGCAAAAATCAAAACATTTTGGATGCAATTGAAAGATCCAACCAAAATTCGCTCTCATATTTAAGCCCAATTTACCTGCACGGTTTTACCAAGCCCCATTTCATCTGCCAAAATGGCTGCACAAAAGACAACTTCATGTTAAGTGAGTTGTAAACTAAAAGAACGATATTGAGTTATCTACTGAAGCCTGCCATTTGGATGAAACAAAATACCTGATTGTAGAATAAATGAAATGAAATAAATATAAATGTTTATAAGAATGGTAATTATGGAAATATTATCAAAGTAAATCAATTCATAGACCAAACTAAAAGCACAAAAAAGGGAAAAAATGCAGTAAAACAATACACATTTACTGCTGCCAAAATCAAAATGTAAGCAATTTTCACAGAGCATTTGGATTGTTAAAACTTAAATGAGCATGATCCCTCTAATATAAGATATACACAAATTATGATTATAGTAATCTTAATGAATATGTATTAGATACGATCCACGGGTCATGAGTTATACCTTTACAAGGGTTTCATTCTTAAGAAATCATTACTTCAAGAGAAGGAAGAATGCCTTTCTAGCCTCCCATTAATACCTTTTAAATTTGATTGCCAACTCGTTATCTTGGAAGTTTCTAGGAGATTATAAAAACTTCCTTTTACAACTTAGAAACCCGCCTCAATCAAGAAAATTTAACTAGCATTTTATCGATGGGAGACTCGTGTAAATATCAAAAGTCATACCTAGGATGCACTACATAATTTGACTTGGATCTATGGTAATTTCTCCTCCATTTGAGTATGCCAAACTTGATAAGGCAATAACTTCTTATTCTTTTCTTGCTAAAATGGGTAAGCGGGCTACCATTTAATCCCCTTCTATAATAGAAGCATCGCCACATTTGGCAGCTCCCGGTCCACAAATTTTTAAAAGAGACACTTATCTTTTTTTTTTTAGAAGTTCTCATATAGCTGAAAATACGCCACTGTGCAGTTGTATGCGGCCTTGATCGATCGTTAGTCTTCTCTACTATAATGGATTCAATCTTGATATCAAGTTTTAGTACATGGGCAAATTTGGCAGCAATGCATAGGGACAAATTGTGTGTCATATTCCTTCGTTAGCTTCTACAACTGTATGTCACCTTCTTTGCCAAAGATATAGAGAGTGTAACATCTCCGTCCTCAAAAGGGGAAATCAAAAAGGATTTTTAGCTTGTTTTTATAAGTCTACATGCTTGCCCTGGTATTACCACCTCTATCATAAATACACTATATGTTTTCCAATAAAAAGGTCTATTCTTCCTTTCTGAATTAAATTTATCATATTTTCACAAATAAGAGCTATCAAAGATGACTTTCCAGATGTCTAATGGAGCCAGCATGCATAACAAGTCATTGATGTTTGCAAATTCAACTAACACTAATGATCAATCTTCAACATTGTCCCCCATTCTAAATGCAACTAAAAGTATAAGAATTACGATGAGGTGTAACGTGCAATCCTACATCATGCACCGAACTTAAAGAGAGAGAGAAAGAGAGAGAGAGGGAGAGAGATTATTTTGGCTACCATTGTCGATTATAATGTTGATATCCTTTTACTTGGCATACATCCTCAAGGTAAAGAACTCCTTTTGTGTGTATTTTAGGTGAGCAACCTGAAGCAAACCTTTGACCTTACAATCAGAGATAAAGGCATGCCTACCTTATCAAATGGAGTCAATACAATGTTGGCTACCACAGTAACAAATCTTTTCTTCCATATTCTTCTATTTTTTTTTATGGAAGAGCTCAGAGTGTACATCCCGATATTATTATTTGGCATGACTAGTCATTTAGCAAGAATCACATAACTTCTCAAAGACAATGGTTTTGTAAGAGGAATGGTCATCATCGATCTTTGTTGTTTTGCTTAAAGAAGATTCAACTTTAGATGGTTTTATAAGGTTTTCTCCCTACTCCTTTGGCTTTTTGCAATTTATAATCGTCATCAAATTGGCCTTAAGTAAGATTAATAACTAAGAATAGATGAATTTGATTGGAAATTAAAAATAAAGTTTCGAGATGTACTTTGCCAATGTTTAAGTCTCCCCAAAATTTATTCCGAAAGTAATTGTGTGATTGTCAAACTTCGTAGTGTACTATTAAACAAATTACATTTAGCATTGTCTCAAACTGTGCCACTTCTCCCACCTATCTTCTACGTATCCCATCATGCAGAATTTTTCTATATCAAATGACTGAAGACGCGATGACTTATAATTAACGAGCAAATGCAACTTTGTCATTGCTATCATACTCATAAAAGTGGAGTAAGTTTTCAATTGATAGATTCATGTATTGAGCTTCTCATTACTATCTCCTCATAAGTATGAATCTCCCCTTTGGCTTTCACTTTGAAATGGGAAAATTCTACCGATCTTAAGCTGATTAAAGAGAAAGCAATCGATGATAAAGTAAGGAAGCTAAAGTCGAGATTTCAGAAATGGCAAAGGAGCGAGGAATGGATGTTGATGATGAGGATTACGATTTGTCAGATTATCTCGAGGAGGAATTCATGGAAATCAATGTCGTCGAGACCATGGTCGCAGCATCTGCGTGCGATGCTTCACCTTTTGTCGAGGAAAATGCCACGGATGACTTGCAAGAAGACATTGAGCTGAGGGATAAGCAAATTAGCCACCATGGCCAGCATGGCTACAATGCATGGACAGTCACATTTACAGCAGATGACGTCTACGAAAGTGAACCACCCTGAGACCATTCACATTACAGATGAAAGGAAAGAAGTTGCTTCCGCCAGCAGGGATGAACCTCAAAAAAAGGATTCAATTCAGAGTTTGATACCGGAAAAGGACATCAAGCACTTGGTCAAGGAGCAAGTAAGGGAGGTCTTATCCCAATCAAAAGGAGATGCATCAATTTCAAAGGGTAAACCCTACTCGGAGGATTCTATGTCGTACCAACCTTAACAAGTGGTAATTATCAACTCTTCATCCTCTACATTCATATTTGCATCTGCCAGAGAAGAATAAGGATTATAACTTGGCCAAAAAGTCACAATAATTGTTGTTTGCATCATCATCCACGCCTCAATAAGTCCCAATAATCATCTACTCCATTTGACTAGCCACTTGATCGATTAAATTTGGTGTAAAACAATTGTTAGCAATTTATTAGACTTTCACTGTTGCTCCTTATCTTTTTCTTAAATTGAATACGTCTTCAAGGCAAGATTCAGCTCTCCCCTATCCTTATATCATTTCTTCATTTGTACCATGAACAAAAGATCATTCAACATTATTGGGTAAACACATGGTGAAGGAATTGGACAAATTAAAAAAGATTTTAGGAACATTTCTAGAGAAAACCTATCGATATGTCGAGTATTTTGTAAAGCTATAAAAGGATTCCCTTCAATCTTTTCTGACTTATAGAAAGAAAACAATTTTTATTATTCCTAGACTGGACAGCAAACTATTTGCTAAATTCTTCCTTTGACTTAATGAAAAAAACAACCTGTAGAAGGCTTGTTGCAGCTTTTAGCGACAAGAATAGAAACATAAAAGGCGGAAGGGAAAACAAAATAAAGATGTATTGATAATTATCCACTATAATTTACTGTAGAATTTAATGGTAACTTCTAGGAGTAAAAAAGGTTTTGGGAGACTATGAATCAAGTTTCATTCAATCAAAACTTAATTTTAGATTACAAATTGATCTTTATCTATAGAAATCCAAGCAAACCTAAAATCCATTCAAATTCAATGAGAATAATAAATTGAAATTATCCATTATAAGTACTTACAAGCCTTGAATTATCAATTTAAAAACTGATCAACATTTACAAAAGAGAGGAGAAATTGGTTAGGTAAATTTTGAGTAGTTTACAATCCTCTAAACTGATATTTCATATTCCTTTTTCATCCCCTCTATTTTAGAATTTTAAATGGCTATTTTGAAAGTAAATTCCTCAATTTATGTTCGTAAATCTATCCTTCGAAAGTTGATTTGTAAATTTTTTGAGAGCCATTTGGAATATAGCTCCCCATTTTTGGTCATTTGCACCACTAAATGAGAGTTTTTTCTTCTTTTATGTAGTGGAAATGTTCTTCCTTTTCTTTCTCTTCGTAGCAATGGACTTCTGATTAAATTGGGAAAGTCCACTCTCCTTCATGCAATGCAGATCAACGACTTAAAATACGCTTCTTATGAATTTCATTAGGAAAAATGCTCTCAAATCCTAATAAGAATCCTCTAATATGGTGGTTTACTTCAAAGCCTCAAAGGTGGCATAATGGACTGATCGTCCCTATTCTTTTCTCCTCCCTACATACACAAATTTTTGGTCTTTTCCAATGAAGAAAGCATCCAAATCCTAAAAATAAAAACCACCAAATATCACATAGCATACACCTAATGATACAACTTCATAGACTACCACATGAAGTTTAATATCACATAGCATACACATAGACTTAAAATATCTTAAAAAATCAAAACTAAGAGCATATTGCCTAGTGATCTAATGAGCATTACTTTTTTTTTAACCCAACACACACAACTAATAAGTTTTTAAATTCTTGGTAGAGACTAGGCCTCGTCTCTCAACCGAAACTTCATTAATAAAATTATTTTCACTTCCTAGATCCAAAATAGCATCTACAATGGTAGATTATATCAAAATCATAAAGTGAAAAAGTTCATCCCTAGCTTCGTCACTCCATGTGTGTGCAAGATCAAAGATAATGTAAGAATTTCAATTGTATCTCCAACTTCAATTAATTGAAATAATAGAAAATATTTTCTTTTTCTTGACTTCCCATTTTGGGCCACTTCACGAAATATAAATTCTAAAGATCCTCAAGCTAATGCCCTAGCTTTTTGATATGCCAATAGAGTGATCTAGTTTCTTTAACCTGTACAATTAAGCCTTCAATCCTATCCTTCTTCACAATTACAAGGTAAGCTTTCTGTCTAACGATAAAAGATGTGTTCTTTTCCACAAGTAGAATGGCTTCTGTACTAGCTTAAATAGCATCAACAATAAATAGAAAGCTTTAATTTTGTGTGAAGTCTTTCATGAAGACAAATATAAGATCCAAATTTTGGGTATGGAAGGCTTTCAGAATGGGCAGGAAACATCTAGTACACAACTTTAGATTTTTTTTATGGAATAAACTGGGTAAACAATGAATATAATTCAATTCACTATTGATATGGTAGGTTCAAAAATCCTCACTAGATGTTAGAGTTGGCGGCAAGTGAGCAGATAGACTGTATTGTAAATTTAAGGCCAAATGTTGCAAAGAAAAAGAAGGAAAAATTGTAGATCCTACTTGCTGGAATAAAAAAAGAACAGATAAAAAAAACCGACAAGTGTTTGCAAGATAGCAGGTTTGTGAAGACTATAAATAAAATTAATATTCAATCTAGACTAAATTTTAAATTGCAACTTGATTTTATTTATGCAGATCCAAGAAAAATCTAGAAATTCAGATTTAAGGAAATTATAAAATTGAAACGAACCTTTAAAAATAGCTGAAAAAAAAATATATACTTTCCTCTTAAAATTGGTCAACTCCTTAGGATAAAGGGGAATGAATGAAGTGAATTTAGGGTAGTTACTTGATTCTCTCCACCTGCATTTCTCTCAGCTTTCTTCTTAGTCAAACCCATAATTTTTTGTAGAGCCTCCTCAATGATAATCTTGCACCATATTTTCTTAAAACATCATTACCATAACCAGTATGACTATCCAGAATTTATCCTAAAAAAAGCTTCGAATACACTTCAGAATTATAATCAAAGTTTCCCCACTGAAACATAACTTATCCTTCACAACTCTGTAACTCTTCACTCACCATCAAATTCTGATTCTTAGCGCCAAATTCCTTTTATAAGATATATATATATATATATATATATATATTAAAACGTGAAGATGGATACGATTATACCAGACTTACCTCCGCCAATTTTCTTCCTGTATAACAACAAGAGAAAATTTACGCCGACAAGCTGATAAGGCTTCAGATTCGGATCAAAGCCAGAATCTTCATTTGCGCAGGCTTCATCAATATCTTCCTGTCAATAAAGAAAGAAGAATAAAAACCGATGCAGCAGTTCTCCTTACAGAAAAGAATGAACGATGCTTTCCAATAATCATCAGTCGGTACCTGAGTAACAATCCTGACAGAAGAAGCCTCCACCTCCGCATACCTATCACAAGATGAAACAGAGGAACCATACAGCTCTCGCCTCAAATCCGCCGATATCTTAGCGCACTTGTGCAAGGCCTTGCCGACTACATCAAATTCCTCCTCATCCCATTTCTTTTCGTCTTCCTCCCCTTCCTCCTCTGAACCAAACGAAAACTCTTCTTCGTCCTCCTCCCTCGAACGGACTTCAATCACATCATCCCAAGCCTCGGGATCGCTGTCCTCATTCACAACGTACCGCCGACCACGGTTGCTCCGCGTTCTCCAAGTTGCTTCCTGTACCGCCTCCTCCTTTTCCACCTCTTTCTCTTCATCGGCGTCATCCACCAAAATCACCACGTTCGTAGAAACGATGCCTTTCTGGTTTGAGTTACCATTACGTTGAGGAAGATATGCGAAAGATTCAATCGACGGATGAGATGTCCTCCCCTTCTTGAGAACCTTCGAGGGGTTAAAAGAGTGGTTCTCCCACTCTTCATCAGATATCTCGTCGAAGACGCGCCTCATATGAGCCAGATATGGCTTTACCTCAGCGGTGGGAAAAGGAGAGCGCGGAAGTTCTAGGGTTGTTACTGCTGGAAGAGTTCGTGTAGAGGATGTGGACGGGGTTTACCATATGAGAACTTGTTTCTCAAAAAGAGCAAGCGGGGTCCTGGTTTTTTTTTTTTTTTTTTTTTTTTTTTTCATATTTGAGTGAATTTAGTGGTCAATTTTAAGTTAATTTAATCTCAACTACATGCTCTTTATATATCATAGTTCAAGTCTAAGCTCTCAACCAACAAGTTAAGATGATTTGTATGAGGAACTCAAGCTTTGTTGATATGGAATTGGTCTATATTAGTATAATTAATCAAGTAAAAAAGATGAAAGGAACACTATATACCTAGTACATAATTCTTTTATATTTACATGTCTCACAGTTTAATTTTAATATTTACATATATAATACTTTGGTGATTAAATTAATACATGAAAATGTCTATTTCATTTTGCAAAATGATAAAGTGTTAATTTTGATATGATATTAAATATATGAGTCTTATGTGTGTAAATATGAAAGTTTTGGTGTAAAATATATAAGAATTGTGGGCTACGTTTACAAATGTCCCATAAATAAAAGCTCAATATAATGGGAAATATAATGTTTTAATCACTAATAATAAATTTGGGGGCAAGTAGATATCTTCAACAGCTTGTTGAAGAGCTCACAAATAGTTCATTGAGTTGTAAGCCCAAGCTCAAATTTGTAGAGGATTGACTAGTTGGGTCGTGAGCTTGCCCAACTAGCCAGCCACTAGTCCCACTCTTTATATTATCTCCAGCTATTTGTAACATAGTTGCCTTCTTTGGTGAGCCCATATGGCAACTTCCTCTTCAGTTCGAATCTATGAGCATGTTGTTCTTTATATGATCCAAACTCACACTCGAACTTGTATTCTGGTAGGTTGTTCAAGCTACAGTTAGGCAAGCCGATAGAGGCAAAATTAGCTTCTATTTTGCGGGTCGACAAAATTATTATGAAGATAAATGTATAAATTTATCTTACCAATTTATTTTAAAATATTTATTACTTGGATATAATTATAACATAATAACTACTAACTTAAAGCTGACATTATACTTTGCTCGAGTTTCTATTTCTTTTTAAATATTTAGAATTTAATAAGAGATTAAATACATCAATTTTCAAAAATTTAACTATCCTACAATAGTTTCACAATTATTTTACAGGCAGTCTCAAATGAATTTAAAAGAATGCATATTAAATTTAAAGAAAATGCTCATTGATCCTTTTAATGAATACATGAGTATCAATATATTTATGCACCAAAGAATTTCATAATTACTTTTTCTCAAAAATGGAAGCCTCAATAAAACTCCCAACAAAATCAAAACAATCTCATAAATAATTGAAGCAACTTCAAAATAAGATTGCAGCATTTTTTTATTAACTTGTCAATATTAAATATGTCCATATAAGAAGGGATCTTATTTTGTGGGGTATTAAAATCAACTCAAAAACAATATCAAAGCATCAACCTTTTTTTTTCTCCTTACCATCCTATAGACATCCACATTTAAACTATGTCACAAGATATTCCTAAGAGTTCAATTCTTGAATGGCAGTCGACATATTGACTACTAATATTAGATAATGTCCCCTTTGATTATTGGAAGAATAGAATTAGTTTATTCGTAAATGGACAGGATTCACTCCCTATGACACATGCTTACACACCAATATCATACACTCATTAAGGAAATAAATAGAATGAAAATGGAGAAAAATTTTTTATGAATGGAATAGAATTAGTTTATTCGTAAATAGACAGGATTCACTCCTTGTGACACGTGCTTACACACCAATATCATACACTCATTAAGGAAATAAATAGAATGAAAGTGGAGAAAAATTTTGATGAATGAGGTGCATCAAAACTGGAGATAGATAAACTAAATGTTAAAGCATGTGATATTTTACATTGTTCGCTTCTTTCTGATAATTATATAAAAATTTTCATTTTAAATACAGTAAATGATGATTTGGACTTATAAAGAGGTTAAAGATGCTCATAAGAATTACATGTTCATATATATGGGTTATTTTATATGTCTCCTTCTGAATCTATTTATTATATGTATGCCTGATTTATAAAAATAAACAAGACATTGTATTCTCTTAGAAGAGCATGTAAGAACTAGAGCTTAGTCTATAAAATTCTTAAATGTTTCATTAAAGAATGGGATGCTTAAGTAACTATAACTAATAAAATTAAGGATTTTCCTACTTATCATCTTGATTAAATTTTTAATTTTGTTATAGCACAAATAAGCTATAGCTCAAAGAGATATGTTGAATAGCTCAGCTAAGAAGGAGAACGAGAGGTAAAACCATTATCTTACAAGTTGATGAAAATGATGAGCATATGATCTCAAGCTTGTATATAGATAATCATGAGATGAACATGCTTTAAAGAAGATTTTGTAGCTAGAGAATGAAAAAAAAATCAGAAGCATAAAAAATCTAATAATTTTAAATTTCAAATTAGGAAGTTTTCCTTATGGGAAGGGATAATATGTTACAATTGCCAAAAGTTGAAGAGGTAAGAGAAGTTTACCAAGTCTAGCTAATTTAAGGAAAAAAAGAATAGCTGTGGAGAAAACAATGAGAAGAACAAAAAGGAACAATTTGAGAATAAGAAGAAGCCTTTGTGATCCAACCTAGATTTTGATTAATCATCTTTAAGTTCATCAGATGAAAAGTTCAACATTTCTCTTATGGCAAGATGAGAATCTTAGTTTCATAAGAGGTATGTAATAATGTACTAGAATAAGAATTAGATGATGCATTTAATGAATTAGTAGATGAATATAAGAAAATTAAAAAATAATATATTAAATTATATAAAAAGGACATAAAATTTGGATATGCATTTTTGTGATTTAAAACATGAATGTGATGACTTAAAGAATAATAAGATTATTTTAATAGTTTGTTCATTGTTCGTAAACTTGTAAGAGAGAACATTTTATTAAAAGCTATATTAGAATTGCATTGGAAATGACATATTTATTATAATGCTTCACCAAGTAGAACATATAATAAAAGCCATGAAAATCAAACACAATATATTGATTTAACAAAAATATTATGCTAGGTCTGTGCAAACACTATTATTTATTGTAATTTTTTTGGAAGAAAAATAAAAATCTCATTTAATCATAATGCTCAAAGATTCCAAATCACTATACAATTATTTTATGTATGGGTACTGAAAGGTGCAAGCACTATACATGTCACACAAGCAAGATATAATAATTTTCATTTAGAATGTTACCCAAACATTTTTTTGTTCCAAAACTCAATAATTATTTTCTTATAGGAAATGATTCAAAGAAAAATCAATAAAGTCATGTGGTAATTGAATAATGGATATTTAAAACATGTGATAGGTTATTGAGCAAAATTCAATACTTTAGAACCAATCAAAGAGGATATGCAGTATATGGAAATAATGCTAAAGAAAAAATAATTTACTTTGGATCAATCTGCAAGAGTTTTATTACCTTACATAAAATTTATCTAATTTATATTTTAAAACATAATTTAAGCTTCATTAGTCGGTTATGTGAATGAGGAATTGATACAACATTTCATGCATCTTATTCAATTATTAAAAACAGTTAAACTATCTTACTAGTTGGGCATAGACATAAGAACATTTATTTGATTGATTTAGAACTTTAATTTATATAGATTTATTTTTTCTTTGCCTTAAAAGCATAAATGAAGATATTAGCTTATGAGATTGAAGATTTTTATTTTAATATGCACGCACTTAGTAATAATTTAAATTTTGACTTAATTTTTGGCTTACCAAAGTTACATAATCACTCTAATTGTGTTTGTGATGCTTGTGTTCATAGTAACACACTAAACAATTTTTTAATATTAATTTTTTTTCTTCAAATTATATCCATTATAATTGTTACATATTAATACACCTTAAAATTACTTGTTTTTAATATATATTTAATGTTCATTTTATGCACATTTTTTATGCTATTGCATTTTAAAGGGAGGTATTTTGCATATTTTTGGTTTCAGGTATAATGAATGAATATTTAGAGAAAATGAGTGCAAAATGGAGCAAAATGTCACAACATCATATGGTGTCATGGGGCCTGCCATTAGCGCCATCGTGCCTACTATTCGATGAGATGGGCGCCATAGTGCCCCAGAGTGCCACTATTGCGCCAAAAACGGTTTCTGCATAAGATGCATTGAATTTGGTCAATTAAAAGGGACCAAGGTTTGAACGAAAATGAGAGTTTTTTTAGGAGTTTTTAGGGAGAGTTTTAGGGTGTGTGAGTACATATTTTATGAATCTTTTATTGTGTAAGAAGAGTTTAGATATTGCTTGAAGGAGACTTTAAGAATTCCTTGGGGAGAAGACATAAGATAAGTAATTTGAACTTGAGTTTTTGTTATTAAGAGTTAGCTTTCAATACAAATCATGTGTTTTTGTTTTATCTCCATGAATTCTGAGTAGTTTTTCTTTCTTTCTTCTTGCATATTGGAATTAATCAAGTGGGTGAGATTGATTTAAAGATTTTTTTTATTTTATAAAATTGCGATGGTTTTTTACCAATTCTTCATTGATTTTACAAACTTGTCATTGTGATGTTAAAATTTGTTGTGAAACATAATGACCAGGGAGGACTATGATTTTGCCAACTAGTGAGTGCCACCCTTAATTTTGGAATGAACTATTGCGATCGTTCGAGGGAAAGTGTAAAAAGATAAGGAGATAAGTTTTAATGGGCACATAATTGATGTTTCTAAGGTGACAGACTAGATTCTTTTGTCAATTTGATCTTGAGTTTGGATTTGTAAGTGAGATGCTAGAATCTACTCAGCACTACTACACGAGTTGGAACGAACTTGAGGTTTGTCAATGTTCTTTGCCAGCACCGAGAGGGGGTAAAGAATAAGTATGTTCCTATTTTTCACAATTCAACATTTTATATTTTTAATCATTCAATTCCTACACTGATTAAGATCTCTTTGCAAGGAGAAAGACCTTTTCATTATATTCGAACTCTTTTAACTTATTAGACTTTTAAACATTGTTCTTACTTTCTGCTTAAATTTATATTGCACGTGAATTTAGTTGCAGCTTTCCTTATCATTTTTATCTGCAGTTTAGATTGAAGTTTTTCTAAGTTATTATTACAAAGTTACAGCTTTCCTAGTGCGATTGATAGTGGTATTTTTAAAGAAAATCTAATATTACTTGAAACGGTACGTATATTTGTGTAGTAACCATAGTGTGAACGCTTATTATCTATTTTTTTAAATCATTTTATATATTCATACTAATCGTTAAATATAATTTGGGCCAAGCTTTTTACAATCTTTTGGAGTACAAATATTTACATAACTGCTGGTCGGGTCAAGTTTTTTTGCGTTGTTATTGGGGATAGCAAAGAAACTTTTAACTTATAATTTTATCTGAACTGTAGAATTATTTTAGGAGGATTAAAAATTAATTGAAGTATGTTTTCATTTTTGAAAATCATAAAAACATTAAAAAGTTAAAAAAATTAAAAATTAAAAATCTTTTAGGAGTATTTTTATTTTCTAAAATTTTACCTTATGTAAGTGAAGTTTGAGATCTTAAAGTTTAATGCCTTACGATTCTAAATTAAAACAAATGACAAGAAAAATTAGAAAATAAAAAGGACTTCACAATTTTCAAGAAATAGTGAACACGTTGCAAAATAATATTGAACATCAAAATATTGAAAATGAACAACATAATTTACAAATACTTTTCAGGTACTAAGCAAACCCTACAACAAAAGAAATTCACGTAAGTATACAAACTCCTGCTGTAGCGACTAACTCATTTGAACTTAAACCTGCAATTATACAAATGATACAAAACAATCAATTTTGGGGAAGACCATCTGAGGATCTAAATTTCTATTTAGCAAGTTTTTTAGAACTATGTGCTACATTTAAATATGATGGCGAATCAAATGACGTTATTCAGCTTAGACTTTTTTCTTTTTCATTTAGACTTTTTCCTTTTTTACTTTTTCCTTTTTTTTAAGGGATAAAGCTAATATGTGGTTAAACTCATTAGCACCTGGATCTATTAGAACTTGAGAAGATTTAGCATAAAAATTATTAGCTAAGTATTTTCCACCTTCAAAAACTGCTAACGTATAAATGATATTACTTCTTTTACTTAATATGAAGGAGAGTCAACATACAAAGCTTTAAGCTTGGGAAAGATTGAAGAAACTCCTTAGAAAGTATTTAAACTTTTTATAATAAGTTGGTAGGATCCCTTAGATCTATCATAGATGCTGCTGCTAGAGGTTCATTAATGTCAAAATCATTTAATCGCTTATGCATTAATTTAAGAGATGACTAAAATAATTTTCAATGGCCTTTTAAAAGGGTAAATCTAAATAAAGTAGCCAGTATTCATGATAATGACGCTATTCCAATGGTTGCATCTCAAGTTTTAAAATTATCAAGGAAAATAGACCAAATTGGAATATTTTTTTCTTAAACACCCCATGTGATTGAAGAAAATTCATTAAGACAGATGATTGATTCTCAAGCCACATTAGAAACTTTAAATGCTATTAATAATATAGTCAATAACCCATATTCTACCTTTTAGTACCCATGTTCGAAAAATCATCTCAATTTTAACTGGAATATTAATTCTAGTAGCGGAAGTCAATAATGAGGGAACAATTAATTAAACCCATTAGAAAACTGGAACAACTAGGGTAGTGCTAACTATATATCTATTTATTAATACAATTAAAATATATAGTGTTTTTAAACACATTTTTATACCTATTTTTTGAGATATTGCGCTTTAATGGAAGGTATTTTTGTTTTTTTCTTCCAGATACAGGTAAAAAGGGTGAAAAATGCTTAAAGAAGTGAAAAAGGATCAAATTTGGAGCAAAAATGTGAAAAATATGTAAAAGAGTTTTGGCGCCTAAGCGCTAGATCCGGCGCTTAAGCGCCGGTTAAACAAAGAAGGTCGCGCCTAAGTGCCAGAGGTCCTGCGCTTAAGCGTCAGTGGCAGTTACTAGACGAGTAAAGTCGGTTTTTGCAAATTTTGAAGAGGTTTTTGAGGCACCCATTGGCTTAATATGTGGTTATAACCACCATGGACAAAAATTATCACGAAAGGATGCATCTCTTGGGGAAATACATCAAATCTAGACATATTTTGAAGTGTTTCTAAAGAACCTCTTGGAAAAATTATAAAAGAAAGAAGAGAGGACTTTGAAAAGAGTTCTGAAAGTATTGAAAAGTTTTGAAAGTTCTCATTTGGGGAGTTAGTTCAAAGAGATTTTCAGGAACCACTTTACTTTTATTTTATTCTTTTTGTTATTTTATTTTGAGTGATTGTAAAGAGAAGAGATTCAAAGGAACTTCAAGAGTTTGGTGGAGAACTTGAGATAAGTTTTTATCTTTTTGTTTTGAGACTACTTTTGGTTTTAATTGAAACTTGTTGTTGGTTTGACAATGATTTCTACTTTTAAACTAAAGTGTGATTTT